>NW_008794411.1:1150029-1209837 GCF_000699145.1 Aptenodytes forsteri
TTTTTTTTTTTTTTAATTATTATTTTATTTCAGTGGCAGGGGGACAGGACAGGACACGGGATGACCTTGTCTCCTGCACTGATGGTCAGCTTGCAAAGAGACCATGGTAAGGCTTGGTCCTGGGACAGTTCTCACCACGACCCTTACCTCATATGGGAACTTGATAGTCACAGACGTTACATATTTCTCGCAGGGTGTCCCAAATGGATGGCAAAATGTTAGTGCTGCACTGACTTTGGAGCCTGTCTGTGTTGTATTCACTCCCCACCTCCTAAGTGTGCTCTTCGCCATGTGATTTCATGGAGATTTCTAGCCAAATTTCTCAGAAGTGCAGCACGTAAAGCCTTGTTGCCTCCTTGGGTAACCTCGATTGAAGTTCTGCCCCGCAGCCTCCGGTGTCACCTCCCGCCAAGGTCCAGGAGGGTTGGTTCACTCGTGGCAGGTTGTTAGGTCCATAACCCTAGGTTACTGGGCTTGTACGCAGTATTGCTGTGGTGCTACCTAGATCTAGGTGCATTGGCTGGGTTTACAATGCGTTGGCCAGGGCTTGTTTGTCCAGTTCAAATTGGAATTGCTCATCTGTGAGAATGAATTTATTCTTACTGGGTTTGGTGCATAGTCTGTATGATTAAAAGGTGAATCGTACATAGTCGGTGGTCATCATCTGCTTAAGAAGGGTAAAGCATGCAAAAACGACAGGAGGAATAGTGCTTTAGGTAAAACAGAATAATAAATTACTGAGTTTCTGGCTCGTTATCAGCTTGGAAGCAAAGGATTTTGAGTGCTTTGACTGTGCTGTCACACAAAGTTCAAGACCAGGTATCCTGGGACTGAGGGCTGTCAGCCCTGTCTGTAAGCTGTTGCCCAGAGCATTCAGGAGAAACATTGACTTTTGTTACTACTTCAGAGAGACTTTGGGCTAAGTGATACGAGGTGAAACCTCACATTCCCTGCGCTGAAGCATCTTTAGCAGTGTTAAGTATCAGAAATGGACATTTGATAACTCAGCATGTGTTGTGTGCAGCAGAGAGGAATTCTGTGCTGCTTTCTTCTTAGCAGATGAAGAGGGAGGAGTACGTCACAACTCGAAGTGAGGGCTTTCTTAGGTGGAAGTATTCATAACTAAATGATATTAAATGCATGCAAACATAATCTAGTCCAAACCACTAAAATACATTAGTGTTTGTGTGTTTATAATATCTGGCCCTTTAAAAGGTCTTGTTCTACATGCTGAAGGCAACTCTGAGCTGAATCAGTCAGGACAAAGTATTTAGAAAGTGTCACAAACTGCTCATTTTCAAGAACATTTTAGTAAATGCGAGAGCATTCAGGTACTTCTGTTACGCACTGGAAGAGAGCCAGCTGATGTAATTACTTCAGAAGATGGTTATGAAAATGTCTCGTTCCCCTGGAGAATCAGGAGAATGCCGAGCAGCAACTTCGGAAGTTATGAAACTTTTTTTTTAAATTAATATATTTGGATAATTTGCATCCCAGAGTTTTAAAAGAGTTGGCTGAGGAACAGTTTGTCTTGAATGTTGTTTTACAATAACTCGTGAAACACAGGGAAAGTTCCAGGAGGTAGGAGGAGAGCAGAGGACATGACCTGGGCGTGTATGGCTTAGTCACCTCCGCGTGAACCTTAAGTAAAACACGTGAAAACCTCATGAAGAACTTGATTAAGAAATGGTACTGTTAGTAATGCCAATTAATACGTATTTATGGATCCTGTCCTACTAACTTGATGCCTTTTTTTAATAGGACTCCAGATTTTTTTTAAATAGAAAGTACTTGTTTGGATATACTATACTTTATAAGACATTTGACCTAGTACCTCATGATATTTTGATTTAGGAAGCTAAAATAATACTTATTACAATGCTTGTAAGGGGAAAAGTACTTCTGGTGAGGTGTCACACCTCTCAACCCTGTTGTGTTTCACATTTTATCAGCAGCTTTTGAGAAAAAGTATACTTAACAGTAAAGGTTGACGAATAACGAAGAGGGTGTCTCCATGGCCCAGAGCAATCCGGTCGTCTGTGCTTTAACTTGGCCCCATGTCAGCTTCTCCCTCTAGGGACAGCGCCGATGGAAGAGCTGTGCTCCGAGTACCGGTTTTCTCTGGGTGATGCTGTAGGTAAAGGGCTGGGGCCGTCCCTGGGTGTAGCGGATTATTCCATCGGTGCTGGAACTGCTGAAACCTGGTTTCCTAGAAGTATGTGCCATGTCCTTTCCCTCCACCATGGCAATAATCCCGGCTCTCCCCGTCATCCTGCCATGTTTCCTAAGACTTCCCGTGCTTGTCCACACCTGAAGTCCTGTCCCCTGACTCAGTGCTCCTAACTTCATTTTCTAAGGAAAGCAGGTTCACGTAAAGTTTCTGAGTAGCCACAGATTATTTCATCTATATATTTGCACTGCCAGCTCTTGGACGATTTCCCTGGGGAAGACACTGGTACATCAGAGAAGGTTCACAGAAGAGCTGTCAAAGTGACTGAAGAGAGGAGAAAAGCCTGAAATGGCTTAGCCTAACTGACAGATGGCTACGGGTGACTGGATCGATAGGGGAGGATATTTAAAGGAATTTAATTATCGAGGGTTCTTCAAGCTAGCTGTGAGAGACAATCGAAATTTATCACTGGAAGTTGAAGCTAACCCAAATTCACACTGGAAGTAATGCAAAAGGTTTTAGATGAGACAACCTTCCAAAGGTTATAGTGTGTTTATTTTCCATTACTGATTGAAAGGTACAGCTGTAATTGGAAAAAGGCTTAATTCAGGAAGCTTTAAAGTTGTTTTGAGCAGCTATTAGTGTTTCTGTTTGAAACACATGCTGATATGGAGTTTGCTGAAAATTGCCCCAATAATTCCCAATCTTTGCTAAATTAGGTGAAATGGAGAAGTTGGTCTCCTGCCACATGACTTCTTTTGTTGCTAATTGCAAGGATGAGTTGATGTGCGTGCGAGAGAGAGAGACTTTTATCTCAAGGTCACTAGTTAAGAGTCCAGCTCAGGCTGAACACTTGAAACGGCACCATCTGACCGGTATGATGGTCTCCATTGAAATCCCACAGGCCACCGAACGTTGGCCATTGTGCGAGACGATCAACAGAAGTAACAGGGCTTTCTCAACAAGCCAGTCCGCAAGGCGAAGAGGTGAGCATGAAGACAGATCTATTTTCATGCCATAGCCATGAACCAAATCTTTTTTTCTGGGACAGATCTGAACAGGGGATTTATAGGAGGTATGATGGACTCCATTGAAATCCCACAGGCCACCGAACGTTGGCCATTGTGCGAGACGATCAACAGAAGTAACAGGGCTTTCTCAACAAGCCAGTCCGCAAGGCGAAGAGGTGAGCATGAAGACAGATCTATTTTCATGCCATAGCCATGAACCAAATCTTTTTTTCTGGGACAGATCTGAACAGGGGATTTATAGGAAGCTTGTGTTTCTACAGCCAAGGCCGTAGATGCTGTGCGAGTAAGTAGCTGCCAGCCTGGCACCTGTCTACAGCAGGAAATCAACTTTAAAGTAAGAGTATTTCTACAGGAGGTAATGGCTTTTACCATTTCAGCATTGATACCTTGGCCTTGCATATGAAACTTAGTTTAGGAACTGGGAGTGTCTAGATAAGGCTTGGGGTCTTTCCTGAATTAAGTAGTATTTGAATGGTGGTATTTTTTTTTTATATATTGGTTTTTACATTTTTCATTCCGGGCCGGGAGGATCTAGGTACCTTTGAAGATCCAACCTTGAGGCCGTACTTAAAACTTTTTCTAATGAGTGTCAATTAAGAGGTTGGAAAACCCAGCCACCTTTCACCAGCGTTCCCATTATTCTGGCACAACTGCTAGACAATTTTATTGGCAGAAGCATCCGTTTTCCATGTCCCATCAGATGGGCTTACAGGTCTCTGGTGGTATGTATTTTATACTCGGAGCAGAAATTCAGGGCGTACAGGCTGGGCTTAATTATATATAGCTAAAGCCCTATTTTAGATTAATGGTTTCCCTTCGCATGTGGGTAGCTGCTCTGGGTGCTGAACCGTAGCAGAGATCTCAGCCCCAGCAGAGCATTAATAAGCACGCGGAGCGCTATCTGATAGCTCAGGGGAGCAACGTACTTTACAGTGAGCAATGTGGATGGTTAATAGCCTCTTACCTCTGTGCCTGCCGCTGTGCCGGCCCCGTTTGGTCCGTCCTGTGCACAGAGGGTGCTCAGGTGTGTCACTGCCCTCGGAGCTGTGCGGAGTGAGCAATCCTTAAATCTTCTTCCGTCCCCTCCTGGCTGTTTAGCAGCAGTTACATCACTGCTATTGTCACGTAAAAGGCACTGGAACAGGACTAGGGAAACGTTTAACGCAGATACCTTATACAAGGATTGAACAGCTACCAGGAGCCAGTAACATATGATCAAATAAATCGCCATGCAGGTGGATGGGCTTTCTGTGGTGCACAGGGCATGGATTCTCAACCGCTCTGCGCTGGAGCTGCATCCATCGTGCATAGCTGACTTCCAGGTACTGGGCACTGGAAGAATGTCCTTCCATGAAGTCTAGGTTGCTGGATGGTAGTGACTTCTGCGTAGGGCTGTGATAGCATTTGGCCATCGTGGTCTCAAGGCTGCTTTTAAGGCTTTTTGTGAGGAAAAACTCTGGGTAATGTCTTGCTTGTCTGAGTGAACATGATGGGCTGCAGGGTGTAACCTCTACTCCCAAGTTAGCTGGAGGCCACTGGCAGCCTCTGGATCTCTAACAAGGGCCACAGCTTTTTAAAGTTGAATTTCTGTCTAGGTATTGTATTAAGTAATAAGCGATCCATTTTGCTATCCTAAATGGGAACGATCTGTTTGGTTTGTCAGATTTCTCTTCATTTTACTGGGACCGAAGGGCAAAGCGAAGTCCTATCATGAGATCGGCCGAGCCATCGCCACTCTGATGTCGGATGAGGTAGGTGTCTTGACATCTCCTGTGTGAAATGGGTGCTCCCAGGTTCCACTTCATTAGCTAATAATGATGTCCTTTCCTCCAGCGTGGTCGACGGGAATGGGCATACACATAAAGCTGAAATATGCAAATGTCACCTCCTAATTCCATCTGTTTACATAATTATTTCATCTGGCTTCATGTTTTTATCAGAGCGTGACTATAGGAAGTTTTTGTCCATCGTGTGTATTTTCCTGCTAGCAATCACTCTTTCAAATAGTCTACGAACTAATCTTTGAATTAATCTTGTCGCGGTGTACGCCTTGTGTCGCATTCCACGACCGCAGTAGCCCGCAGCCACGCTCCAGGTAATTACCGCAGAAATGGTTACACCCAGGACATACTGTTGTGTGTTGCGCTGTATCCCAGAGCACTTTTTCATTCAGGCAGCGCTTACATATTATCCATGAGTAGCTAGCAATTACTCCCTAATCATACACCTCAATGAGATGACTGGGCTTTCAATATTCATTTACGGCTTCTTTCTTCCACTGTCCCTTGGGTTCTGTGCGTCTGGGGCTGATTTACATGATGTTTGTTTCTTGCTTTCTCCTTATGTTGTTTTGCTCTCGTACGGTTCCCTTAATTACTGCTCGCCCGGTCTCAGCTCTTCTGTTTTCTGTCATTCCGCTGCTTGGAGCAGTGGCCTAGTTTCCATAGCCCCAGAGTCCTCCTTCCTACCACTGACTGTTCTTATTAACTCTGTCACGTGTGCTGGTCCACCTTCGCTCCAAGTAGTCCAAAAGTTTTCTGTAAAATTCGGCATTAATGCTCTTTTTCCTCTCTCCTCTCATTTGCTCTTCATCAGTAATACTAGGCCTTTCAGTAAAACTAGTTTGTGCTGCTTGTTATTATTTTTGAGTAAATATTGTCATCGCTTCTATGTCACAGGGTTGAAAACTAACCTATTTTTTGATAGACTGAAGTAGGTAGGAGAAGAGGATCGACACTTTTTTGCGGCTTTGTAAAAATGTCTTCTCAAAGTATAATTGAAACTCCTTATTTATAGGAAAACACTTTTTTTGGATAAAAGAAATGGATAATTGCTTTAGTAACATTTTTAAAAAGGTTAGTAATGTATATTTTGCTAAAAATTAGAAAGAAGTCTGCAAGAAAAGAATCTCTATCATTAAATGACCAACCAAAGGAAGGGGCTTTCCTGAGGTTCACACACCCTTGTGCCAAGTGTCCTGATACTTTCTGAGAGGTTTTTGAGAATGAATAAGTTGGTTTTGTAGAATAAAACTCGGTAGCTGCCTCTGGAGTCTGGGCTACAGAAAATGCAAACCTCTTCTACACGGAGTCTCTCTTTTCCTTGCAGGTATTCCATGATATTGCCTATAAAGCCAAGGACCGGCAGGACCTGATCGCTGGCATCGATGAGTTTCTGGATGAAGTCATTGTGCTCCCCCCTGGGGAATGGGATCCAGCCATCAGGATAGAGCCCCCCAAGTCTCTTCCTTCTTCAGATAAAAGGTAATAGCAGGAGACGGGCAGGTTTAGCTCTGCGATGAAGGACAGTGTGCATCGGTTCTGAAAAGGTGATGGGAAGAGCCGGTGCGTTGGGAACATCAGGTTTACTGAGCAGCTGCAGAGAGACCTGCATCTATCTGTCTGTATTTAGAAAGCACTAGAGGTATTTTCAGGCCTTTCTCAATAGCTGGAGGGAGGATGTTCTCGCAATTCTGTACCCTTTAAGGTGATGTTGTAGGCATATAATAAGGTACATAGGGGTTATCCAGACTCTTTGGGGTTCTGCTTGGTCTTTCTAACACGCCATGTTCCACTCTGGCTGCCGGCAGGTCAGCCTTCTAGTCTCCTTTGGCTTCAGGAAAGGCTGTGTAACACTTGTTTGGAGGAACTGTGCGTGGATGATGTTTTGCGGAGCTGTCAGGCGATGCCGTGAGCCTCAGTTTGGCTTGCCTTCTTGCCTAGGAAAAACATGTACTCCGGTGGAGAAAATCTGCAGATGAATGGAGACACGCCTCATGATGGAGGACACGGGGGCGGGGGCCACGGGGACTGCGAAGAACTGCAACGAACTGGCAGGTCAGTAACGCGCGGCTCAGCGTGGTGCGCCTGGAGTGATCCGAGCAAGGTGGCAATGTTTCCCTTGAGGAACCGTTTCGCCCCTTCTGCTTTCCATCCCGACGTACTGTTTGCACAGGTTGAGCTGTGACCCCAAAACGTGCCCTGGGGTTTTTAGTGCCCAGCTTGAGACTGTCTGAGGGGTTCTGAACATCCAGCTTCAGCAAATTACGAAGCATCTTAAATGAGGCACTCAAAAATGAACGAAGGTCCAGGTAGGTGTTGGCTATTGAAAGTCTGTGAAGTTAGGCGAACTGTAAGGGATGTAAACGTGGCAGGTACAGCTACAGTTGCCATTCGGGTTGCTGGAAGTGGTTTAGCCAAAAGCAGAGACGTTCCCTTTTGCAGACATTCGTGTTGTAGTTGAATTGCGCAGGTGAAGGCTTTTATGGGACAGAAATACAGAAGATAACAGAGCCCGAGGCCTTACTCTCTGCTTTATTACTCTGCGTGTATGCCACGTAAAAGTGCACTAGAGCGGGAATGCAGTTCAGGTGGCCATAAAACAGTGTGCTCAGCATTTCAGGGTCAATACACAGGTTTTCGTGGTGGCATTGTGCCCTCTAAATTTTTTTAATTTCTAGTAGAATATCTAAATTCTAGGAGAAAAGTCTGAAAGTCTGAACGTACACATTGGTGTGTACAAGGCGGTCCATACAACCCGAGTCTGGGTCGGAAAGTAATGTGTGCCTATCTGCCGCGTACCTCTCTGCGTACAGAGTGTCTGAACAGGCCTGGCGTCGGTGGTGAACTGTGTACAAGGGAGCAAGAGGCACAACAGAAACATTTTTCATGCTGGCAGTGTCAGAGCCACATGGAGTTTATAAGAGAGAAATACTGTCTTGTCTGTGATTGTAAAGAAAGAATATGTCTGCAAGTGGAGCTCTTTTGTTCTCCAAGATGATTTCACTTACTTGCGTTTTTACTGCTAGTTCTTTTCTGCTTAACAGTTTGAAGCATTTTTCCATTTAGCGGATTGTTTGGCTCACCCAACCATTGTGTCTGCCATGTGGCGAAATGTAGTCAGGGATTTAAACTAGAGTTAATATATTTTATTGTATCAACCAGTATAGCTGGGAAAAAAAACAACAGACAAGCTTCCTGAACTGCAAACTTCAGCGGTCTGTTTCAGCAGAAGTAGGGCTTGCGTTGCTGAAGTTTGTCTCTTTCCAGCTGCATCACATGTTCAAGATATTATCTTTCTTTACAACATTATCTGAGTGATATCCCTGGACCGTCACAGCTGCAATAAGACTATTATGTAACGTGATGATCTCACTCCTTTCAGATAATACTTCATTTCTGGCAATGTTTCCGATTACTTATCTCGGTGACTTTCACTGTAAAACATTTTGCACGAGCCTTCTTTTGCTTGTCTTTTCAGATTCTGTGGTGGCTTAATCAAAGACTTAAAGAGGAAAGCACCGTTCTTCGCCAGCGACTTCTACGATGTTTTAAATATTCAAGCCCTTTCAGCCATTCTGTTCATCTACCTGGCCACAGTGACCAATGCTATCACTTTTGGAGGATTACTCGGTGACGCTACGGAAAACATGCAGGTTAGCAAGAGCTTTCAGAAGCGACAAATACGTTGCCTTTTGCTACCTACAGTCAGAGGGGTGTTTGGCCACCGACAAAGCTTGAATTCTGGGTACAACTAGTAGAGGTATCCTGTGTTTCCACTGAAAGCTGGCTTGCTTTCTCTGCTGTTGGACAGCTGTCCTTTGAAAAAATGTACAAGCGGTTACCTTAAATGGTGTCTGAAAGATGGCCAGGCAACAGAGAAGGTCCTTGCTCCTTCTATATAGCGAAATTCCGCTGATCTACTCTGTGTTTGTGTCTCGGTTGTATCGTTTCAGCCCAATTAAGTTTACTAAGTCTGATTCAGACTTTCCACGTCATCAGAGCATAGCACTGTATCCTCTGCGTGACTCTTACAATCCCTGGACTTCTGCCTCTCTAGTGAAAAGAAAATCCTAAGATTCATAGGAAAGCGAGTAAATCAGGAGATGTGACACAGGAGAAAAATGCAAGTTCTTCAGTAAGACGAATTTTGTCATAGTGGAAGATCAGATCCTAAGAACCATATTGCATATCCAGAGTCAGGCGGGTTCAGCAGTGAAGACAAAAGTAGGGGCTTCAAAGGATGGCTCAGTTTTAGATGAAGTCTAAAGGAAAGAGAACCTGTATTAACACTGCTGTAGGTCCTTCGTGTTTGACTGGAGCAGAATTATGCTCTAGCAGTACACTTTAATATTCCTTTGGCTTTTTGAAGAGGAAGAAAACATAGGAGGTTGTATTTAGATAGATTCAGTGCAGCCTGGGGCACCTGTCTGGAGCTCTGCACTTCCCTGTGGTAAATTACAGGCTCGAATAAGATTCAGTAGCTGGTGGAGTGCCAAACTTCCCTCTGCCCTGTACAAATACAATTTACCTCTTCCGAAACTCAGCTCCACAGCAGTCATGCAAACAAATGCATGATGCAAAACGTTGAAAAGAAATAATAGCAAATGGAAGTAGAGAATGGAAAGGCCTCCAGGATCCACCAGTGAGCATCCCTCTTCTGTCACTGAGTAGCAGAGCAAAGTCCGCCTGCTCTGCATCTGTACGAGGTACAGTCTTTAAAGTAGGGGGAGGAAGGGGAAAGGTTACCTGATTCCAAATTCAGTGCACATAATCACTTTATTGTGTCCAAAAGTCTTTTCTGTTACCTTTGTATCCCATGAACATTTATTATCAAGTAGCAAAATATTTTTCTGCCACTGAAATTGACAGTATCGTTTCTTAAAGCTCACCAAAAAAAAAAATTAATGGTTTTTTAAAAAAGAAGCACCTTCTATTTCAGGAAATTGGAAAATGTGTCATTCATCTTGACAAACAGTAAAACTGCTGCCCCATTAAGCAGTGACAGTCCCGTTGCTTGCACTTGGTCATATTGTTGGAGTAAGACACGTGCATTTGCTGTCTTTTGGTTTGGCTGCTGGATCACCAGCACCGGCTCTGCAAGGGGAGGAGGTCCCTACCTTTGGCCCCTGTCTCCAGCAGCGAAGGGGCCAGCAGAGACAGCCTCCCCAGAGGCCTTTTGCTGGCGTTGCCCGATTTCCTTGGCGGCGTGGCCGTGCACGGCCTCATTCATAGTTTGCAGCCGTTCTCTGCTGCTGCCCCTCTTTCCCTGGGAGACTTTCTGCTGCCAGGCTCCGCAGCGTACACCAGGGAGGGAGAGGGGTGATAAAAGAAGGGAGGCCTCCAGGAGAAGAGCTGATGATCCCTGTGCTCCTGGGGGACCCCTCTGCTCTCTTCCATCTGCCAGGGATTGATGCATAAATGTGTTTCATTTAATATCTCTCATGCTGGCGTGAGGTTATTCTTCCAAGAAGCTCACGAACCTTCTCGATGGGATTAACATCTGAGTGTGCAGCCTTCCCCTGATTTAAAATGGTATTCATTTGTTGAACGTGACAGTCTCATTTCGCCAAAGCATGTCTGAGACTGTGAGCTGCCTAGGAGGGGAGACACAACGGGGGGGGAAGATAGAAGGAAGAGAAGACACAGGTTGCCTTTAGTCCGTAGTTTTCTCTGCAGCAGGTAAAACCCAGTCTGAGTTTTCCTATTGCTTGGAGAAAAAAAAAGTCCCTAGAAAGACAAAAGCTGCAGGAACAGTCTGTTTTGAGCTCAGTGATTCATTCTCCATGTTGAAAAGGGAAACGGTTGATGCTCTGCAGTTAAGAATACCGCTGTGGTAACAGGGAAGCTCTGCAGCAAATAAAAACACAGCGTAGCCCTTAGTGACAAAAGCTCCAGGAAGCAGCAGAAGGAACCAACACACAAATCCTGTCGACTGCTTGTCCCTTGCTTCTCAGGGGTTTGTGCTCGGTGAGGAGGGAGTTGGGGGTGTAGCCAGAGAGGAGCGCTGACAGCAGGGCGGGGGGGGGTCTGTGGATGTGCCCTCCGGCCACCTACTCCCCGTAGCCATTTTGCCATTAAACTTAATTCACAGAAGTGGAGCAGAGTGCAGGAAAATCATCACTGAGTTGCCAGAAAAAACAAATCTCTCCAGTCAGTTCATAACATAGCCAAGGCTCAATGCAGGAAAACATCGTCTATTATTTTCTAATTTGTGCACTTCAACACTTACTTGCTTCTCATGTACAACAACCAGTTGAATTTACTGGTTTTTATTTATGTACTGATTTAAAATGGAAGTACCAGCGGTTTTTCTGAACGGTTCACGGGTGGATCAGAGGTTAAGAGAGTTTGGGCACAACTGGCTTTTCTTTTGCCATCTCCTTTCAACAAACCTTTATTCACCATCCTTGTTTGAAAAGGCATTACGTCTCTTGGCTGCTGCGGGAGCCTGGAAAGGGTTTTGACTGCAGGTTTTCAACAGAAGAGCAAAATTGCGCATTCTTCATGCTCAAATGCCCCTGTATCATCAGAGCTGGAGTGAAGCGTCCCAAGGCACCCAGTTCGAGTTGTTCCTCCAGGGAGCTGCTCGGTGGGATCGGAGTCCAGGTTCATGTCAAGTGTTGCTCAAACCATTGCGCATTCCTGCAGTGGGGAAGTTTGGAAGCATGGTTTTCTGTAAGACATCTCAGAGCATGAGCTGCACTGAATCTTTATACTCTGAAACGCGAGGGAAGGTTACGCCAGCTTCTACAGCTGAGGAGCAGCACCTAGAAGTTTTCCCCAAGACATTTTGTCCTCATAGAGAAGAGTATTTTGGGGGCTACCACATCACAGTTCGTGCTGCTTGTTTCTTGTAAACAATTATGTGGCTGCTGCTGGGTCAGGCACTAAAAATCACCCGTCCTGCACTGCCTGCCCCAGAGAGCCTGACACGGCCAACATTTCTTTAAAAGCTCACTTCAGAGTTTTATGTTTCTGAGAAAAGACACTATTCTTAGCTACGGACACGTGGAAGAATGCAGGGAAAAGAGATTCCAGATGCGCTGGCCACGAGGGCCCTCTCCATGAGTAATGCGGGAGGAGCGAAGGGGATCAGCTGTGCGAATGCCGTTCCTTGCCCTGAGAGCAATTGTCTCATCCTCACAAGTCCCCCAAAGGCAGCAAGCAAAGGCTCGTAGGCTCCCGTCCGTGTCCCCTGTAAAAACCTGCGCAGCCCTCGTATGAAGGCTGCAGGGCGTCACAGCAAGCAGATCTCCCTTGCACTGGTCCCTGCAAGGGCTGGGGCTGTTAGTGATGGGCATCGCCAGTAGCACTTAGGAATGGAAAGGACCAAGGATGTCACCTCCTGCCAAGGCGAGGTTGTTTCTGTCCGCTCTACAGCAGCTTGTCTAGATGGACGGGTGACTGAACGTGTGTCAGGAACAGGCGGCTCTTAACCCTTCCTTACCTTTTGCTTCTCTGCACAGCTGTCATGCTCTGCTTTAATTACCCAGCAATAACAGTGCTTGACCACTGTCATTCTGAGATCACGTTTGTGGCCAGAAAAATAGTTTATGATTGCTTTAGAGAAAGTTCTGCTAGTAATTTAGTAGATAAAAAAAAATCTTCTGCTCTACATAGTAACATAGCGGTTTGACATATGATAGTATGAATATACTTTCCTCAGTGTAAACAGTAACTTGGTCCTTCCAAGAAAGAGCGCCACAAAACTTAACTTAAATTCTTCGCATTACCACTGATAAGTCAGAAAAACTGCAGCCCCAACCCTGCAGTTTATCACGGAGGGAAAGAAGGTTCTGCATGTGCCATTAATTGCTGGTTGCTCGGCACGTGCAGTATTAATGAGGCTGCTGATTCAGACACGGCTACAACGAAGCGCATAGGCCTATGCTTAAATCTGCCCCTGGTTGTTGGGTAAGTATTCCGGGAGAGGGCGATGCCGACGGCTGCACGTCTTACTCGGTAGAAGATGATGCTCTTGTTGTTGCTTTAAAACTCAGTCAAGTGTAAACAGTTTAGTTTCCATAAGAGCAAACAAGGTAAGGTCCAGCGAATTGGGCCATTTTTGTAGAAGGATGCACGCTCAGTCAATAATCACATTTTATTGCCATTTATATTTCATCCACATTTTGCATTTTAAAAGTAGATATTGTCCAGCTATAGTTGGAATGCATCAAGCATGCTTTTTTATCCTTCTCCAGTGAAACTGTTTTGCCACACATGCCAAAGGTAATTGTAGAGCCCATTAAATATGGAATTTATTACTTGCTGGTGACATCTGATGAACTTGGGTCTCAACACATGACTGCTGGATGAAGTAGCCTTGTTTGGTTTGTGTCTCACTTACTAAAACAGTTACTTGAAAGAGAGGCATCTTGTTTATCTAGAGTGTCTGCTCAATTGGAGAAAGAAAAAAAAACCCCACCCTCCGTTGGCCTGGAGGATGTCAGCGCTGTCCTGTAGCCATGCTCTGCCGTGTCTGTTTGAAGAGCCCTGCGAACGTGTATCTCTCCTGTCAAAGATGTGGGAGATGTTCGAGGAGTTCTCAAATCCTTTAAGTGGTCTTCGAAAACGCTCTCCTCCCCTTGTCAAATATAAAATATAATATAGTGTTATTAAACTCTGGGCCTCAGAAATAACAAGGGGGGTTGCTGGTTATCCTGAGTAACTGTGAATTGTGTGGGACGAACCCATCTTGGTGTGCAGCTGCAGGAGAGGGCAGAAGATGGTCTTCCCTTGGTCTTGGACATGTCGGCACACAGCACGCGCCCGGTCGCTGATGTAACTACTCATTTTCTTGCAACAGTGCTAATAGAAAGGGTGATTCAGTAGAACTCACTTCTCTCCTGTGTCTGCCGTAGGGTGTGTTGGAGAGCTTTCTGGGCACAGCAGTCACCGGTGCGATATTTTGCCTTTTTGCTGGTCAGCCACTCATAATTTTGAGCAGCACAGGACCTGTCCTTGTCTTTGAACGGCTTCTCTTTAATTTCAGCAAGTAAGTACAAGGGTGGAGGAGGGAGAAGGGGAGGAATGTCTTACACTAATGAAATACTAGCTAGGGAATGAGATGGCTAGCGGTGGGGAAGGAGGGGATTTAGTGCATGAAATGAAACATCTCTTTGTTCCTTGTTGAGATTGCAGTGCAATCACATCGGGGATTTTCACAGGCACGCATGTCCCAGAGCGCTGCCCGGTGTGTGGGTGCGTATCTCCTTGGGGCCTCTTGGAAATTCTTGGCCACGTCTGTCCTCGATGAGAAGTTTGCACTAGTTACAGTCGGTGTGCTGTTCCTCCCCAGCTGCTGCATGCGTTTCCCTGGCTGCTGCGTATTTCCCGTAGCAGCGAAGAAAGGAATCCAGCTCTCGGTGATTTCACTAACAAAATCCCGCAGGTCTCAAGGTTACCAAAAATTTGTCCTTAAATCAGTACTCATTTGAAATAATAGCTATTACTTACAAAAGCAAAAGTACCTATGATCGAAACAGCTATCGATCTCTGTTTGTCCCCAGAATTCCTCGGTGGAGCTTTGCTGCATTAAATGCTCTTGGGTTTTTTCCCTTTTAACCGATATAAAGAGGTTCTGCTCCCTCCCCACCATGTTAACGTTGATGCAGTGACGATAGCTGACGCCCAGAGCTGAAGGGAGCCCGTTTTGTTAGGTGTTCTCATTTGCTATTCCCGCATCTGCAATGCTGGCAAAATATAATGAGAATCCCTGAAGGAATCGGCATATTCTTTGGTGATTTTACATGTACGACTACTGATACTTGGGGCCGTTCTTTGCAAGGAGATCATTTTAGGTTATACAGAAAACGCCCCAGATCACTTGTAGCCCTCCCTTCCCCCATCAGGGAGTGTTCACAGCATTGCGAGTTGTGAAAGACTTGTGTTTCAGTACACAAACCCAAGAGCTTTTGGAGTTAAGGCGTTACTAGGCTTTCTTTCAAAAGCAGTCGCCTGTGATGTGGAACAGCTCTTTGGCTGTTGGTGGTTATTTTTAGAAAAGGTCTATTGAATTACTAAGCTGAACATGGCTGCAGGTTGCAATAAGGCAGGAGACATGGCGTATGTTTGGTTGTTTAATTGTATCTGCTTCCTCATTATATTTAATCTCTGTGGGTAGTTACTCAGAAATAATTGAGAGCATATAATCACGTCTTTTCTGTGAATACCCTACATGTCAGAGAAGTCTTTTGAGGTACAGAGCTTCTGCTAAGGCAGACAGTGCATTTACATGTGATCCCACATACACAGTGCTACACTGGACTGTTTCGGAGTGAGATGATTTCATTTGGTTTCTGAACTCACTTGATAACACTTGTGGCAGTGTGAGCCATGTCTGTGAAAATAGTGCAGGGCAGGATGAAACAGGCAGGGTCCGATTCTCCTGCTGCGTTGTCGAAGTTGGTGTTATTGTATAATCAGTACTGTTGGGTTTAAAGCCCGAATGGCCCCTCAGTGCGCTCTGACTGCTGTTAGACAGAGCCGTATTCATGCCAAGCCGGGGAGAAGTTCATCTTGGAGTCGAGGATGCCATGGAGAGACGACGTGCACCTTCAAAAGCAATGCAGTCCCCTCCTGCCTGGCCCTGGGACTGCCGCTCTCCTCGGCACGGTCTGCTCCGTCCTGCCAAAGAGGGGCAGAGGAGATGGACTTTGAGCTGTCTCTTCCCCCCACTGGAGCGTAGGCAGGGAGGGATGGAGGCTGGAAAAAATGGGCAGAAAATTAGGCTAGCCCAGGGAGGGAAACTGGAAGCTGCCGACTGGTGAGAGCTCCACAGCAGAGCAAGAGGGGGGCACCTTTCTTTTCTTTCTTTGACTAGAATAAATGAATCAAATCAGGAATAGACGTGCTATAGCTGTTTGCATCTGGCGGGCAGGTCAAAGCCCAGGTGCAGCACACGGAAGGAAAAAAGCAAGATGGAAAAACACTTTGTACGGTTTTGGAAGGGAGAAGGTGGTTATTTTTAACCCGAGGAGGAGGTGGTGGTTATAAAAGCTATTGTCCTAACAACCCGCTGGAGCAGAATGGCAGGATTTTTCCAGGGAGTCTTTCTCACAAGGAAATTGGAATCAAGTGCTGTGATTTTTCAATAATGCATTTGTGGTTGTTCATATTCACAACACCCTGTTCCCTGCTGGGAGCAAGATTGGAAAGACTTCCCATCTACCGATTCATTTAAAGTTTGACTCTGTGTGTGTGTGTATGGAGAGTTACCTAAAAAAGCCGCTCGTACCCAGCCATGCATCCAGCTTTGGGTGCCTGCAGGAGCGGCGTTTGCCGCGTTGCCGGCAGAGTGGGTCGATGCTACAAGACGCCCCGGGTCATCTCGCATCCTGGCTGGTGAACTCTGCTCCCATGCAGAGTCTCTCCGATGCCCGTTGTGAAATGAGCCTGGGTTTCCAAGCTGGAAGCAGCGGGAAGCGAGGCACTGGGCTCCCCAGGAAAGCAGGACCCCAGCCCTTCTGCCTTCCTGCCGCAAAAACGGGCTGTTGGGAAAATTTCCCCTCCAGAGACGTCAGAAAGAAAATTAATCACGGCAAAAGTACTTAGCCTGTTGTATTGTGTATGTGAAATGTCCTGTGCTTTGTCATTTGCTCTGTGAGCTTCACAAGTGCTGCAGGACTTTGAGGGGTAAAAAAAAAAAAATATATAGTTTTAAAACTTTTGAAGTTCTTCAATGGTGTGCCGTCAGGATGCCATCTGGGCTTCTGCCCGCCGACTTCTCCACACTTGGTCAGATGGATGGCAGCTCCTGCTCTCTGAAGCACTGACTCCAGATATTTCAGAGAGCTGTCACTGGGGTCTTTTATTATTTTTTCTTTTCCCTTCTCTTTTTCTAAATAATCACTTTGTTTCTTCCTTGCTCCTTACCCCTCTTCCAGGTCAGACTCTCAGTGTGAGAAGGCTGCAGCCCTCCCTGAGATGTTTATCTACAGTAAGGAGAGAGCCTGGCAGAGGCTTGGTTTGAGAGCAGATGCCCGACCCTGTCTGAGCCTACCTGACATCCGACCCAGGATCCTTACAGAAATCCATGACGCTGCTCAGCAGCAAGCCTTTAACTGCCGCCCTGCCTGGCCTGCAGCCTTTTCTCCCATTTTACAATCACAAGGTTGTAGTTCCCCCTGTTGAGGTGCTCTTTTGTTCTCTGCTCGGCAGTTTTATACCATGCACTAGAAAATTGCCCTCGAGCCCCTCCGTTGGCCAGGATTTCTGCTGGTGGTGGGGTAGGTGCTTGGGGTGCGCCGTACAAAATTGCTGCAAAGTTTGCCGCCTGTGGGTGAATGCTGACAAAGGGTAGAGGTGTGTTAACAGCGCACCGTGTCTTCCTGGAAATAGTGTGTAAAAACAGGTACGTGGGAGATGCAAGGACATTTTTCACTATTACTATGCAAGGCTTGAGGGAGTCCATCTGCACCGGGGACTTGAGTAAATGGTGGGACCAGCCTGTAGCCAGCTCTGAAGGCATCCAGTTTTGCCAGGTTGCAAGCACCCTACCAAGTGTTTTGCGGCTGAGCTAAAACCGCCCCTGGTACTAGGAGCTAAGCCCTCTCTGAGGCACGCACGGTTCCCTGGAGGAGCCGATGCTGACCCACGCCTGTCCTCTCACCGCAAACAGGCCTGGAGGGATTGTGCTGCAGGGCAAATCCAGCAGTCTCCTTCTCCCTCGTGCCTTGGAGCGGGGCTTGAAGATGCTTTTCTGCTGTTAAGTTTTAGAGCTGTGGGTGGTTACCTGGTGTAGCTTGCAATCCTAAGGTGTCTCGAAGACGGCTTTTGCTGCTTTTTATTTAAAGGCAGGTTCACAGGGAGAGACGTTCAGTTTTTCTTACAACACTTGGTGTCGTTGGGGGAAGGAAGGGATAAACTCCTGGGCCCCGTCCCCTCCCCAGAGCTTTTCGACGCTGTTAGAGACTTTGCTCTGAGACTTTGCACAGAAACTGCCCTTCCTCCTCTGTCCTTGGGCTGGGGAGGGTTCCTGGCTTCCAGGGAAGACCGGCTGGCTGGGGCTGCCGGCCCCACCACCTCCCGCTCCCTTCCCCAGAGCAGGCAGTAACCTCCTTGGCAGGGCCTTATCTGCTCTGGTGTTCGCTTTTCGCATTTGTTAGGTCCTAAAAGCCTGCCTTTGGACTCTGCGCTGTCAGGGCACGGCAGCCTCGAGCAGCAAACAAGGGGCAAACAAACTTCCCAGGAAGGAACGATACCATTCGGTCCATCGTTCTCCACAGCCTGCCACGTCCTGGCACCAGGGTTTGTCATCTTCTGCTTTGTACTTCTTGATCTTCTCCTGCTGACGTTTTGATTTCTGCAGATAGTGCAAAGGGCCTGAGAGATGGAAATGCAGTCTCCCGAGCGTGAGGCTTGGCAGGAGATTGCTTTTTGGAAGGAGATTTGTAAACTGTGGTTACGTCTTCAGCTGGTGGAAAGCTGTCGGCGTTGAGCTGCTCTTGGTCTGGACAGCTGGATGTTTGGGCCTTTACAGCTCTGTGAGTGTCTGCCAAGGGAAGATTTTTACTGGGAAGCGTAGAAAGAGCTTGAGTTCACTGGTAACATTTATTAGTGGAGGCGTAAGCAAGGGCGATCACTTCTGCATGCTTTTCTGCCACCTCGGCTATTAAACTGCACCACATACATTTATGGAGTTGGCTGGCTGAAAACGGAGAGCTTAGCTCTTGGGAACACTCTCATGGAGTCTAAGTGAGCACAGGTCCCAGAGGCTGTGCGTTCACCACTTCTCACTGGGAAGTCACGATCCTGCATGGATTTATCTAACCCCGATGTTTTCCCTTCCTGCCACCCCTGTCTTGTTGCAGAGACAATGATTTTGACTACCTGGAGTTTCGTCTCTGGATCGGCCTTTGGTCAGCCTTCCAGTGTCTCATTCTCGTCGCTACCGATGCCAGCTTCCTGGTCAAGTACTTCACCCGCTTCACCGAAGAAGGTTTTTCCTCCCTTATTAGCTTCATCTTCATCTACGATGCTTTCAAGAAGATGATTAAGCTGGCAGATCATTACCCGATCAACTCCGAGTTCAAGGTGGACTATATCACGCATTACTCTTGTGCCTGTGAACCATTAGATCCAGGTAAGAGAATGTTTAATTACCTCTCCAATTTGCAGATAGGAGATTGCATTTGCTTTCTTTTTCGATTGTGCTGCAGTCCAGATAATAAACAGGTAGATTAATCCTTCTTTATCAGTTGTCTTCAGATATCCTATCTTAGCCTTATATCGAAGCTGAGAGGTGAATTTCACCCTGCGTACCAACTGCGATGTCTTTATAGCCGACCTTCCTGGGACTCCTCATGTGAGCATCATGACCAGTGGAGAAGTACCCTTGTCTCCTTGCATCCCTGAGGCTGTTAATTCTGAATGGCATTCCTCTGAGAAGTCTGTGAAGGGGCAGAGGAGGTGGCCAGGTCACTGCCATGGTGGTCAGGTCACTCCTGGTGTATCCGCTGTGCCGTTTTGTCAAGTGCAGGAGTTGGATTTATTCAGGGCGTTACCCAAACATGGGTGGATTTCCACCTCCTGGCTGCATGCGTGAGTGGAAAAGCACAAGCAGTTCCTCGTTAGAGCGGAAGGGAAGGATATCCAACGGTCCAGCCTATCACTAGAGCGTGGGCTGCAAGGCAGGTATAGCCAGCATACGTATAGATCTGGCAACACAACCGGGAACAAAAGGTTACAAAACCCAAATACACACAGACGTACACTGGCTCGTACCATCAGGGAAGCTGTGACCACTCCTAGGATCCTTCAAACAAATAGGAGTGAGTAAGAAATTTGGTTTGTGCTCGAAGTAAACGTCAGGTTATCTCGACATACCTGTGAAACAGGAAAAGCTTCTGGTTGCTGTTAGCTGCCTCTGTGCAAAAGGTGTCGGGAACTGGATCCCTAGGAGCTGTGTGCCTACGTTAGTTATTAAATGTAGGATCTCTGCAAGCACTTGGGATGTTGGTCTAGTTCTGCTTCCATTTGAATGGCAGGGTGTTTTCTTTTCTGGAGTTAGGACGATGGGGAATGGTCAATGCCGAATTGAAAGTCTCCAGTTCCCATCTAAATGCCTACGGCACAGACGCAGCGCCCAGACAGCAGCCTGTCCAGGTGGCCCTCTGGGACGTGGCTCCAGCCACACCAAGCTCTCCTGCAGAGATCTGCGTGAGCCTGTGGCACCTCGGGCACGAAGGCCAGCGCTTCAGAGGCTGCCAAAGTTGAGGGAGAAGACTGGAAACAGCAAACTGTCTGGGAATGGAGCAGCTAACAGAGTGATCCCATATTTAAACTCAGTCCAGGACAAGCTCAAAAAATAATTTGAGGCTTCTGTGTGTAAAGCAGCAAGGGCTGGGGTTACAGTATGGGCAGAGCAAGTGGCACTAGCTGGGTCCTTTGGCTGTTCTCATCCCTTGCTTGGTGGCGTGTCCTTCCACGGTGGATTTGATGCACAGAAGCAGGGAATTTTCCAGAGGAACAAGTGGCCTGACAAATAGTCGTTAGCGTGTCAGTCGTGACACTGACAGTTTGGCCTTTCATAGGTCTGAAATACACCGATACATGCACGTGCTGTGTCCCTGCATAAACCCAGACAGCATCCGTAAGCAAAAGACGGCACAGATTTAATTCCTGCTCCTTAAATAAACAAGTTTCCACATCAGCTGCTCATCACAGCTACAGAGGAGGTTTTCTCTCTTAGCACACAACGGTAAATCAGCAGCAAAGTAGCGAGCAACAGCAGGATAGAGTCTAAGCTCTATCCTTTGCTTTCACGAAGGGGCTCTACACCCTCTCGGAGTTTGCTCAGAGTTTTTAAAGATAGTGCCTTGCTCTGTGTACATGCTTATAGCCATGCAATGGGAGTCAGTCTGTAACGTTTTGCTCACTAAACATGAGTGGCCTTATTCTCCATGTCCTGCATTTTTTTAAAGCCCTCTGTAAGATGGCATAAATAAAAATGCACATGGCAGATGAGCAAAAGGGGATGCCTGCTTCTAGGAAACAAAGTGTAATGAGGTAGCACGTGCTTTCTTTTCAGTGATTTTCCTCTAGTGCAGGTAATGTCTGCTGCTGTCGGGGTGCTGTAAGCAGTGGTTGATAAGCTGTCGGGGGTTGTGCTGGGGAGGGGAGGAGATTTGGGTTTTTTTCCAAAGTGCAGGTAAAGCGTTACTGATTTTTGTCACGCCACAGGTGAAGCTGACTCTTCTTCCCTCATACTCTGATTCAGGCTTTCTACTGTCAGTTTTCATCTCTGTGTCATTAAGATTCGGCTCCAGAGTTTCAGCGGCAGCCCTTAGCTTGCATTGCTCGGTTTCTGCGCCGGGCTCTGCCCACGCTCCCACTTGCCGGGGCCTCAGAAAGCCGGGGAGCAGCGTCTCGCCAGCCCCACCACGCTTTCCGCAGGACCTTAAAATAACACCTTTGAAATCACTGACAGGATTTGTGCGTGCTCTGGTGATAATTAGTTAGTGTGTCCCGCGGGGACTTCCCTTTGATCCTTGCGCCTCCGGTCTGTGTCTCTGAGCTAACACGCACCATTTTATAACGTGGGTCAAGAAGTTAAAAGGCAAAACCAGCAGCCAGACCCACGCTCCATCCACTTTCAGGAGCAATAGCATCCATGTAGCATCTGTTTAGCCAAAAGCAAAGTGTCAGGGTGGTGTGCTTGACACCGAGGGGGCTCGACAGCCGCAGCGGAGGGGACTCGCAGGTCTAGAAGATTGCAACTTGCTGCTCTCTGCTCCGTGCAGTTTTTGGGTACTGACGTGGCAGTGCGAAGACCCTTGTTGAACCGGCCGCCTTGCATGTTTCTGCTCGGAGGGGACAAGCTGCTCCATCCGAAAGGCCTTTTACATCATCTGTCAAGCCTACCAAGTTTGGACGTGATTGGAGATGCTAGAAAAAGAACATAAAGCACTCTGAGAGACATTTACTGTCTCTTCTCCAACTTGACCTCTCAAGAAAAGGATTGCATCGTTTTACAGGCTCAGCTCCGTCCTCGCAGCGTGGCTTGCAGCTCGGCGCAGTTTCCGTGCTCCGGCGTTGCCTTCAGGGTGACGGAGCAGGCTGCCCACTCGGGATGCGCGGGCGTTTCCGTACCTGGCCTTTCCAAAGGTCCCTGCCATCGTGAGGAAGATGCCGGCAGCAAAATCTGCAATAATGCTTCGAGGCACAGCAAAATCTATGTCTCGGCCAAGAGTCACGAGGTCTTACTTGTCAAAGGCCCAGGAAGGTTTGCCTATGTATAAAGATGTCCTAGTACTTATTTAGACCCTAGTATGATTTCAGTAGTGTAAAAGACAAATGCACTCCAGCTAAACAAATGTGAGCTATGCAGTATTTTAATACAACATAAACATTCTTATCAGACATAAAAGTACATGTAAAACCTAAATAAAACATGAGGACATAGTTGACAAGCCTATTTTCAGGAAGGATTGCATTTCTAAATGAAATTTCAAATAAATGATATCTAATCCCATGAAAACAAAAGGAAAACATGTATCATTGTCACCGTGAATGCTGCCCCTTTTTTCAAAGGAATTATCTCCATCCTGTTGATTTCAATTACTCTCTATCTTTTTTTAACTCAAAAAATGTGTTTGTGCTGGATTCTGAAATGTGTTTTGCTTTTCTGGATGTCTTTGGGGTTGTGCATTGATTTTTAAATTAATAATTAGGAGTGTTCTGTGGATATTTATTTTAATCCAGAAATTGTTAGAAAAATAATGCAAAATCATGAAATATATTGTCTGTCTGGTTTTTGTTTGTTTGTTTGTTGTTTGGTTTTTTTTTTTTTTTACAATGAACTCCAAAAAAAACCCAGTTAGGTTTGAATTATGTTTCACTTAGCCTTTTCTTTCCATTTTTTAAGCGATTGATGATTGATGCTTTTGGGTCACTCTGAAACAATACTTTTGACTCACTTTACTTGAGCAAAGAGATTGCAGTTTGATGGAGTTAACAAATGATTTAACAGTTGACATTTGCTTTCCTTCCTAGCTGTTTCGGCACCACACTCACGGTATTCCTTTTTCTGTCCTCTCTTGCAGTTAATAGCTCGTTGTTTAACGGGACAGCGGTGCCGTCAATCGATGAGCTGTTCTATTCCTCTGCTGAGAGGGTAAGTGCCCTTTGCGAGGGCAGGGATTATCTGGTCTTTGAAGGCCGTAAGCGCCGTGCGTTTCTGCGGGGCTGTGCCAATAGATCAGGAACTGATCGCGTGAAGAAAACCCTCACGCTGACGCTCCCCCGTTGCCCGTGACACTGCTCCTTTCGGCATGCTCGCTTGATCCTCCAAGGATTTCTTGTAGTACCGCATATGGAATACTGTGCGCACAATTTGGTAATATTAATTACTTGCTAGTAGCGGCCACTTTCTTGCAGTCTGATCTGTGTGTGTTGGCAGGATGCAAATGGTTCTCCCAGGGGATTAGTCAGATCCTTGTGTCCAGGGCTGTAATGGTAGGGGTGTTGTGGCCAGCCCTTCCTTTGGAAGGTCCTGTTTCCATCCCGTTCTTTGATTTTTCTGTAGCTAGCCCTGGCTTTTCCACATTTCACGCCGGTGGTGAGCTTTGGATGATGAGGAGAAAGAAATGGAGCTTGATGGGGTCAGGTACATTTGTGTTTGATGCAGGGGAAATAAGTTGCGACACAGGATAACAGCTTTCTGCTGAAGAATACCAATCCTACCTGTCTGTGTTTCTTACCATGTGGTGGCCACTCCTGTGTGGCATCAAGTGGCCCAGCAGGAAGGGAATGGTTTCTGAGCTGGGCACGCTGTCAGCAGGCACTAGGAGCGTGAGACGCAAACCTGAAGGCAAGAGCATTGCCCAAGGTCCCCGAGGGGGTCGGTCGCAGGGTGAAGAAATAGAAGCGAGGTCTCCCGATGGCTAGGCTGCACCTCATGTGCCCTTCACTGCTCCTTGCCTCCTTCGCTGCCCCACCTCTGTCAGCTGGCAGCGGTCCCTGGGCGTCTGAGTTGGCTACCTCTGGAAGGGCTGGAATTGAGGGCCTGCTTGTTCAGCTGCCCGCCACAGAAAATAATGCTTGGGGAAGTGATGAGCAGCCCCCAGCTCCGATACAGCGCCAGCCGTCAGGACACCTACGTCCACCCGTCAGGAGAAGAGTGCGCATTGCCACTTCTGTGCCGTTAACAAGAACAACTCTTCTCAGGTTTTTTGTGGGTTTAGCATTTGGGTGTCAGTCTCGGGAGAAGGGAGGCATGCCTAAGAGGAAGGCAAAGAACTGAACCGAGGCCTGGAGGCATGAAAACAACCCAACGAGTTGGCGTTTGCAGGCTGTCCTTTCTTGGAACAGTCATCTCGGCATCTCAGCCCTCCTCCCCCAAAACCCTGCTTTGCAGTACCCTGCCTGCAACGCGGTGGGGCTGGAGGGGACTCCCGTCAGTCTGTCTCTCTGCCTGATTTTTGGAAAGAGCCCGGGGCCCATGCTCTCTCCCCATAGGATGCTCTGCCTTAGCCCTGGTCCCCACCGTGGGAGCCAGCCCAGGGCGCAGAGCTTAGCTCTGTTTCCAGGCCCCTTTTTGGATGCCTCAGAGTTTCAAAGCAAAACAAATGTCTGGGGACACATGACAAGGATTTTGGGTATGGGAAGAGCATCCCCAGTACAAAACCTGCCAGGCAGTTGGCAGGGGGACGAAGCAAGATCACATCGGGGGGTCTCCCAAAGAAGAGAGATGCCCTCTTCTTTCTGCTCTCCAATACCCCAAGTGGTAATCGTACCTATCGAACGCTCTCTGGTGCTTATTTCTGTAGATGTGAAATCGCAAAATGTGAAATATGCCCCCAAATATTTGGGTTTTAGTTTATCTCCCTGCTTTGAAAGCCACGTTCACCCTCCCCTCTGTTGCCATCCTGAAGTTAGCAGTCGGGGCAGATCTGCAGAAATCCTCCTGATGAGGGACAAAGTGCTGCTGCTTGATGCGCGGAGAGAGATGGTGCTGAGAGAGCAAATGTGGCAGCACCTTGTCAAACAACAACACAGAGCTGGGGGTTTTGTTGTTGCGTTTTTTTCCCCGAAACCACCATCAGTGTCAGCAAAATCATACCTCAGTTAAGCTCTTGGGATTCACAACATTTGCTGAGGAAGCTGCAGTTTATTACATGCAGCTTCAGACCACAACTTTATAAGCATCCAGTTTGGAGACATATGTGATGTATTTTTCAATGTACACACATGAACAAGATACTAATAGATGCAACATGAGGCCATGAACCTTTTGCCTTCAGCGAGTACCTTACGTATTCTCAAGATTTCTAATATAATTGGGGGGGGCGTTTCCTCCTACTTGAAAATGTCACTTCTAAACAAAAGGATATTTTGTGCCTTGCACTTTTGCCTAAAGAACATCTTTTTTCTGGTAAGTTGCTTGTTGATCTGAATTAGTCTGTGCCCACGTTTGTGATAAGTTCTCTATAACTTAACTATTTGGAGTAAAATACTTTTTCCTCTCTATGGGTTTATTAATTTTGAGTTATTTTAAAACATCCTTTCTCTCTGATGTCATGGTTCCCAGGACTATGGTTTCCTTCATTGGGGTTTTCATGCAGAAAAGGAGGAGCAGAGACAATGTGATTCTAAAACTCCCCAGACTGACAGAATTTTGTAGGTACCTGAAAATACTTTAATTTTTTCTTGGTGTTAGCATATACTCCCTGCATTCTCACTCTCCCCTCAGGCAGTGCTTGCTGTGCACACCTGGAATAGCCTCGCGAGCTCGCTGCTATATGCACGTTTATATTCTTGGCCTCTCGTGCATTTGGATTTGTTCTGTCCTCGTCCCTGCGCTGACGCGATTATGAGTTATGCAGGGCGGGGAGGGGAAAAGCCCTTTCCTGGGGCTCTGCTTCACCACAAGCATTAGGAAACAGATGATCATCTAACACGTCCTGTGCGGCTCTGGGTTCCACAGTGAGAGTTGAAATCCAAATAGTGCCTCCCTGTTTGGCCGTCGCAGTCAGTCGTCACTAGTAACGAGGTATTCAAATGAGAACGGAAGCAATTAAAGGAAATTCAAATGCAGGTTCTTATTTGGCAAGACTGTGGGGAAGAGACCCTCAGCTCTTGCTGAAATCAAGGGAAACCATTGTATTTGGGGGTGTTGTGTTCAGTCCCAGCGGGTGAGCTGGTGCTCTAGGGCATCTCTGCAGCTACGGGCAGGTTTTCCCAGCTCGGCAGAGTCCTGCTCTGCCACTGCGCTGCTTCAGTGCCCCGGGGAAGGCAGGCTGGGGTGCGCTGGGGCTGGCGCGCTCTGCAGGGCTATAGCAGAGAGGGAAGCTGAACCCCGGCATCCTTCTGACTGCTTGTCTGTAAAACAGAGGGGATTTTGCTAACTCCAGCTGTGTGGGGGAGCACAATTAACATTGAGTATTTACAGTATGCGCCGGCTTGTTCTTTGCATGTCCGGCATTCTGCGGGCACTGATAAAGGGTTGGCTTTTACAAGATACACAGGAGGATCCCAGAGCTGAACTCTGTGAGCACCGCAAGACCCGATTGGCTCGTTCAGTAGCAGGGCTGTGTCCTGTGCATGGTTACTCAGCCTTCGCCAGCGTAGCACTCCATCCTTTAGCCCGGGGCAATTGGCACCGCATGGTGGAGGTGCTCAGAGCACGCCAGAAGGACACCCGGTAACTGCAGTGTGGCACGGGGCTGTGTGTGCAGAAGCCTCCTGACGCCAGTGGGCATTAGGCGAGCTCAAGCCTTGTTTCTAGAAAGGACAAGGAGGGAGATGTTCTGCTGTGGAAATAGTGCCGGTCTTGATCCGAGGGAAGCAGGTTTGGGTTTGGTGTTGCTTGCAGTGAACGAGCAGTGGGGAGTGGATGTAGAGGTGGTCTCAGGCCACTCCAGCTTCTGCATGAGGTTTCCAACATTGCCCTTCCACTGGAGAAAATGCAGAGCAGAGGTCAAAAGATCTCTGTCTTCTTTCTGAGGCCCAGCCTGTCCTCAGTTCCCAGGTAATACCATCCTCTGTCCGGGTTAAAATCCATTCTGTCTGCGCACATGCACAGGGATTTTTAGCCTCCGCTCCGTGCCTGCCTTTTCCTCCCAGTATTTTTCCTGATGCTCTGTCCCCATTCCTGTCCTGGCACGAGCAGTGTTTGCATGAGCACGGCTTTATGGAAATGTTCTCTTTTTTTCTGCAGTACAACACCACCATTGACTGGTCATCTCTGACAACGAAGGAATGCTTGAAATACGGAGGACAACTTGTGGGCAACAACTGCGACTACGTCCCTGACATCACCCTCATGTCTTTCATCCTCTTTTTTGGCACTTACACCTGCTCCATGGCCCTGAAGAAATTCAAGACCAGTCGCTATTTTCCAACCACTGTAAGTATCTCCTTTCACCCTAGCAGTCTGTTTCTTTACTCTGTCAGAGTGCAAAGATCAGCCTTCCTTTTGGTGTAGCTGTCACACACACGGGGAGAAATGCTTTGCAGGGAAGCCAGGTTGCATTGGTTGAGAAACATGGTACTGGTTAACCAAGGTATGTCTGGGATTGCTTCGCTTTCACTCTCTCAATGTTTCTGGAAGGTACGGGTAAGGCAGCAGAAGAGCCAAAATGAGCCATAATTTGTCGTGGGGATGTGACAGTGATTTTCAAGGTACTGACAACAACATTTCCAAGCTGAGATACGCAATGATGTAGTTTATCAGCCTTAAGAAATCAGAAGAGTCCTTCAGGCATATATAGTTTCAGCCGGCCATTTTCAGTGTCAGATACACAGCTTAATGTGATGTTCTGACTCTGGGGTAGGGTGCGTGGCCATTCTACGGAGACCAAATGACCAAAAGGGGCTATTAATCGTTATGTCAGAAGTCTCCCTGCTTATAGCCAGAGGGAGTATTTGGGAAGGACAAAAGAAGCCCTTTGCTTCGTCAGTAAGTAAAAGCAGGTAAGCGAGCTGTCCATATAGAACACGAGAAGGGAGACGCATCTTTGGTGTTACCACATAGTGTTTGAAATAATCAGAAATCAATGCAAAAATGTTGAACTCCACTACAGTCCGCGTCTGGTCTACCTGTTACGGTAGGGACCTAAAGCAGAAATTCCCTTTCTTCTCTGAGGATCAGATGCAAAACAAGGATGACCTGAAAATCCTCTGCATTGATTTAAACAAGACTTTGCTCAGACTCACGGCCAGCTTATATGCACCTCTCAGGTGCATCTGCTTGTTTTGTCTCCCCAGCTAAAGTTACCACGACACGTGTGCGAGCTGGCGGTTTCCGTGTGTACCAAAGCCATGTTTCTCTCTGAGACCTGCCCCTCCCCCTCCTTTTTTTGGCATTCTGACGCACGAGTATTTATCCTGCATGGATGTTTACTGTTGTGCTGTGTTACAATTGAACCTCTATTATTTTTAATCAAAAGGAAACAAATTCCATCCGAGCTGGAATGCAGCTCAATTTATCTGTAAGCATGCGAACCCAGGAAACCTGGAAGGAACAACAGCTCTGAAAAGATCACACGGTTACAGACAAGCACAGTGGGTCCTGCCCAGTTAAATTTCGGGGTCTGACCAGTGGCAGCTTTAAGTTGTCATGTTCCAATGACTTCAGTAGAGTTGCGCTCTTAGGGTACGTTGAGGATTTAGCCGAGAAGCCTAGTTTGTTTTCCGCTCTGTTTACGTTGATTTATTACTTGAACAGAAAACAATGTAATCTCTGCCAGTCATACAGAACATCTCATCTGTCGTGGAAGTTTGGGTCTTCCAATCTTCTAAAGGGAAGTTTGTGACTGTTTCCATTGTCTGGTGTAAAATACCATTTCTTCCCTTTCCCTTTTTTTTTTAATCTGCATTGCAAAATCACTCATTAAAAGAATGGAGTCTGGGGATAACACAGTATTATTTTGTTAAAGCCACATACCTTAGGAATCCTCTGATAACACGAGAAGCTCGACTTGTGTCAAAAAAGCAGTCTCCAGCCCTGCATATAAAAACATGAATATGTGGACCTTAAAGAATCAGAGATCAGAAGGCAAACAGAAGGAGACAATATTTTATATGTCTAAAAAAGTCACTTTTTTTTTAGGTTTATTTGTAAATGGTCAATATCTGTTAATATTGGAAGCTGATCCTGAAAAGTCTCTTCAGACACTGCTGCAGAGGAACTAGGTCTCCATGCCAGTGGTTATTGGCTGCTGTCAAACATAACATCAGTGAGACTGCCTTGAAGAATTCATGTGGGAGTTTCTTATAAAAGCAGTTTTCTTTTTCCTTAGGCTTGTTTTCATACTTCCATTTAGGCTTAATTGTTTGGCTTTCAGACAGCGCAGTCAAGTACCAAGGCGCAGTTAGGCAAATGGCACCAGGCATGACAATGCGCACCTTTGTTTCTACGAAAGAAGAAACGATGAGCTCGTATTGCCACCAAACGCAAGCCTGGAGTATCACAGAGAAGCTAAAGCATGGGTGAAATGGTGTTTCTTAGTGCTAACTACTGTTATGGTATCAACTTCTGTTTCAGGCCCGGAAGCTCATCAGTGACTTTGCCATTATCTTGTCCATTTTGATTTTCTGTGGAATAGATGCCCTGGTAGGTGTGGACACACCAAAACTAATTGTGCCAAGTGAATTCAAGGTATGTCATTGTCAGCTTGTTTGGTGGCCTTTGGAAGAGGTTCCCTTTTCCACCCATCTGCCCTGTATAAAATGACTTGCCCTCAGAACAGGAGAGCAGTCAGCTGTCTGGAAAAGACCGTTTTACTCAGATGGTATCCTTTTTCTTAGCATCATTTTGGTTGGCTGATTTATCTCCTAAATCCTGCCTCCATACTTTGAACCTTTTGTTGCTGTTCATGGGGAGGATATAATTGTCGCAAACCTCAGGTGTCTCCCTGTGGCCCCACTGCTGGAAGTACAAGTGTATTTAGGATGTCGTCACTCCTATACTGCGGCTCTAATGCAAGCTTTCCTTTCCTTGCCCTTAAAAGCCAACCAGTCCCGAGAGGGGTTGGTTTATCCCACCTTTTGGAGGGAACCCGTGGTGGGTGTACCTGGCAGCAGCCATCCCTGCACTACTGGTGACTATCCTCATCTTCATGGACCAGCAAATCACAGCCGTCATCGTCAACAGGAAGGAGCACAAGCTCAAGGTGGGTGCAGAGAGCTGCCCGGTGCTTTTTCTGTGCTAGAGATGGAGGAGGGCCCGTGGCAGTGTTAAGCGTACGTGCCACCTCAGAAACGTCATTGCTGGTGTTTAACAACAATATTTATTTTGTTGACTAGCGTAGATTTGCCAGGAAAACCGCTGATTCAGTTGAAAATCTTGAATGTTGCGCAAACAGCATTTGCCTTCCTCCTAAAGCAAGAACCCTGTGCAGGGCCAACTCGCAATGTCTCGTTCAGTAAGCACTTGGTAATTTTGATTGGCTTCACCGTCGTGTGGCCTGGAGCATTTCCACATGCGAAGCTTTGGGATTGCTCCTCCCTTTTCCTTCACAAACAGGTCCCATGCCAGGAGTAGTCGGATTTCACAAAACCAGCCAGCTACCCCTTCCCTTCTAGGGGAAGGAAAGGACTTACACCCACCACATCCTACCCTCTGCTCATCTGGCAAAGATGTGGCTGCAGCCGGAAGAAATCAGAGCAGCCCTCCTTTGAGGGGCAGAACTTTTGTTTAAAGCCCCTTTTCATGTCAACGTAAAACCAAGAAGTTTCTTAAAATCTTTACAATAATTTGATCTTTCCTTGCACGAGCTTCACTCTCCAGCTGTAAACATTGGAGAATGGCAAAGGAAACTTCCAAGTATAGGCTAGTCAAAGCTTGTCTTGTAAAGAATACTGATGTGAACAACATCTAGCTGCCTTCATAACCTTGCTGCCCCTGCAATTCTATTCGTGGTAGTAGTACTGTCTACCTTAGTAGAGGGCTGGATGAAGGGCATTTCAGAATCTACTAGCCCTGACCCCAGAGGTGTCGTTTGCCATGGTAATTCTGCAAGACTCGGCCATTTGAAGAATTAGAAAAGGAAAGAGGGTGCGTGTCTATCCACAAACATAAAGTTACATGCTTGTCCACTTCACGTGTCCATCTGGCGTGCTCTGCTTTTCCAGCAGGAGATAAGAAATCATTAAATTAAGCGCAGTCAGAAACTGGCTGATGTCCGTCATTCCCAACGTTTGCTTGTGCAGGGGAAACGCATGCTGTCCACTACGGCCAGCAAATATGGTTGTACATACTACCAAAACTGTTCATTCCCTTAAAACAAGTTCCCAGGTCTGATGTTAAGGAACATCTAGGAAGGATAGGATGCTTTCCAGTGAGGATGCTTGGCAGACGTTCTGTCTGGCATTTTATTCAACAAGGAAGATGACTGGGGCCAGCAGAAGGGTCTGATCGCTCGCTGCCTTACAGCTGGTGTGCAAAACTGCTGGGTTTTGGTTGTGCTGGTGCTTCCAAATGGCCGTTCACTTGACAGACTCTAGTTTTCTAGAGAAACTAGTCCCAGACTCAAGTCCAGCTAACTCAAACCTCTCCTCTAGCATCAAATTACTCTTAACATCTAATTTTCCTCCTACCAGTTTCCTCCCTCAAAGACACGGGCCTATTCCCTATCATCTGCTGCTGTTTTAAGGAGAGAAAGTTGCTTTGTGATTGTGGTCGGCTTTCTTCCTGCACTTCTGTCATAGGCTATAAGGGGATACTTTATGAATGTGATGCATCAGCGTGGAAAGGAAAACAAGGGTGGCCAGAGTGGGTCCACCAGGTCATGCACGGATCTGCAGAGAGTGCCCATTTTTGGGAGCTCAGGCTTGCGGTGGGGAGAGGCTGTGAGCTCCTCTCTCAGGAACTCTGCTTTAACCTGAGCCGGGACCTAATTTTAATTTGCACAGCACTGCATTATTGCATCCAGGCCAAAAACCTCTCGCACCTTATCACAATGGGCAAAGTTCTCTGGATCTGACAAGCCCCTATTACTGTGTTTATCATCTAAGATGGTCGCTGGCAGATGGTCCCAGCCGTCGGCAGAACAAGGTCTCTTTGTGTCACGGCCACCCCTGAGCGGGCATGGCATGTTGGTGTGGCTGTCAGCCGTTCCGAAGGAGGTTTTGGGGTGCCGGGGCGATCACAGAACCCCACCTGTGATGGGTATGGCCAGAGAGGGCCCAAGTACGACAGCTGTGTTGGCTGTACAGTGCTGTAAAATACAAGCAATAAGCTGAAGAGATTTGGGGCATACCAAGGGCATAGCCACAGTTGGATGTTATTGAAAGAAGAGCTTTATATCTGCTGACATATAACAGCCTAGAATGTAGTAATGTTTTTAAAATAAACTTTCTAGACCGGCGCTATGCAGTTTTTCATGCCTGTAGGGTTTTTGCTTTCCCTGCACGGTCAGTTCTATTGAAAAATATTAAATTCCTGTAGAAGATTACTCTCCCTTCCTGTTAACGGGACACGTTTCAAGTGGTCTAACCCGTGAGAGTAAAGACTCCCTCAAAACACGGGTAATGCTGGGTCTTTATTTAGATACCTGCTTTATCAGTTATATAGAGGGCTGTTGGAAACGTGAATGGAGCTTTTACTTGAAAAAGAGGAGGATGTTTCAATTCATATGGTCGCTGTGGACATTAGACAACCGACGTGTGATTTAAGACTGTCCTGAGCCTGACCTGGAGGAGAAAGTCAGAGTAACAGGGAATGGGAAAGGTTTGTTTTGCGCAGTGATGAGTGCTGGCTGATGGTCTTACAGGGGTGGTTAAAAAAAAAAACCAACCTCAGAACATCGCTTTTTGCCGTCTGGATCTGGGCGCATATACTCAATACTGTGCCCACATCTTCCTCGGGGGAGGCTAATCATTGACGTGGTCTCAGTTTTAGGTCTGTCTCCTGCACCTAACTAAGCAGACGTATCATTTTCTTAATCACTGGAAGGAACGTATTCCCTGTTCTTCCCCCATGAAGAAGAGGCCCCTCATCTCTTCAGCTTACGGGCACTGAACGTGGTTATGCTATCAGCACTGGGTGTACTTGTTTAGTAACAAAGTATAAACACTCCAGCAAAGTACTGTTTAATATAAAAAAATTTATTTCCTGCTTCCTTTGTTATGGTTGTGAGCACATGCTTTTGTTTAATTGGGGGTTCTCGAGTCCCATCCTGCTACTCTGCACCAAAAAGCACCTCCGTACACAAAACCTGCTGTTGACCAAAAGACAGACGGGTTATTTTCTGCTAGTGCCTTGCTAAAGTGTTGGCAGGGTGTCACTGAGTGCCCGTCCCAGTGCTGTCGGCCAGCCAGGGTAAGCAGCGCACGCATGAGGAAAACAATGAGGACTATTCAAGACAAGCTTGGGTTGCTTTCCCTCCGGGGTCACCAAGTAGGTCCGGATCATTTGGTCTTTCCAATAAAATCAAATTGAACAGGATTAAAAAAAGGTTAACCTTCTTTAAAATAGCAAACCTTAGAGATTTGTCTAGTGTTTTTCTGAAGATCCCTCTCTTTGGTGGCTCTTTTGTTTCTTCACTTCTTCTCTTGGCACTTGTGACTGGTGGATTTCCTGTGTTAGTTCATTAAGGGATTTAGAAAATAGAAGATCGGAGGTCTTCAAAATGGAGTGAAGAGTGAGGGCAGCTTTCTCCTTTCGATAGGGTATGAGCCCATCAGCTGTTCTTGTTGCTTTCCCCAAGAGAGCCTAGGGTTGGGTGTTGAGGAAGATGCCTCCAGCACCAGGCACGATCAGCAGGGCTCAGACCAGTTGTGAAGGCCCAACTGTGAGATCCTGCATTTGCTTCCTATGCTAAATGTAGGAGTTCAGGTCTCGCTCTGAGACAGCAAATGGCAAATGTTACCTTTAGGCAGGCACCGTATTTCTGTAAGATTGCTTTCAGGTAGACTTCATTAAGTCATTACTCTGAGAGTTATTTTACAACAGCTGTTTAAAACTAAAATTAGGCTTTGGGCTAATTTTAAAGGGTGGTTTGGGTGTTTAAAGCTCTGTGCACATCCAGCCTGTCACTTAACAGACGCGAGATGACTTGGCACACAAAGGTACCGATCTTGCCCCCCCGCCGCGTCAGAAGAAGTCCTGTGCGCTCGTAGCAGAGCCGTAGGACAAATGGCTCACACCGTCGCAAGCCGCTCTCCTGCTTTGCAGACGATCTTCCTCTCCAAACTCTCTTGCTGCCGTAACTGTCTCGTGCTGTGCAACCGGGCCGTCGTGTTTTTACACGTGCTGCGAGGAGGCAGCAGGGGGGTGGGATGGTGCTGGGCATTGGATTTCTTGTCACTGTGTTACCTCATTAAAAAAATGGGAACATATCATTATAGAAATAGCACTTTATAATGGGGTTTCATTTTTGTTTTTTAAGAGGCAATGCAGAGCTCCTTCAGAACGCTGTAAACCCATTATAACCAAGATACAGACGTGTGTGTGTGTGTGTATTAAAAAAAAAGAGAGATACATACGGAGAGCTTGCTTATACTGTTTACAAGATACGATGTGTATCTCGCCAAATATTTTTTGGTGAAGGTGGTGCTCTCTGATTTTCTTTAATTCACAGTCTGCTGTGTCAAGTACCTCTGTAAAGAGCTATTTGACTGGTCGCAGGGCTTGGCTTGTACCAACTCAACTTCCAAGCACTATGTAGTGTACACAAGGTGCTTGGTCTTGTGCCAGACTGCTTGCACGTCTGCTGCTCTCCTGTGCTTACTGTATGCTGTTGTTTTCAGAGCTTGCCAGAACTGTAACTCTTAGCAGTTTTCCCTGCGGAGACAGGTAATTCATCCTTTAAGGAGCAATGTGTCCTACTCTGCTATTTCTTAGGATGATTTCTCTTGGCCAAAAGATGCTGTAGAAGGAAATGCTGCTTGTTTGGTGTGCCTCTGCCCCCGGGCCAGAGCCCTGGCCGTTCCATAGGTATTTAGAATAATTAAGCTGAAGGTTGTCTGTCTCCCTTCACAGAAAGGTGCTGGATATCATCTGGATTTGTTCTGGGTGGCCATTCTGATGATCATATGCTCCTTTATGGGTCTGCCCTGGTACGTTGCTGCTACCGTGATCTCCATTGCTCATATTGACAGCTTGAAGATGGAGACGGAAACTTCAGCCCCTGGAGAACAGCCCAAGTTTTTGGGAGTGAGGTATGTCAAACCAGAAAGGCCTTAACTGCCTCGTTTGCCTGCAAAGATCAGTTTGTACTATAAATGGTCTTGCTTCGAGCAGGGCACGTGCAGAGGTTCAGGGGGAATAGCTCTTAGATTTGCTGTAAATCTTCAGATGAGCTGTGCTTCCTTACAGCTTTTTTTTGTCCGCAGAGGATATATGCAGTTAGAACTTAATCTGGCGTAGCCCTTTTGCAAATGCTCTTTCTTGAAAAGGAACAAGACTGTTGTACTACGTGCGTGCCTGTAGACGGGGGAGAGCCTGTGCAAACGGGGGGGAGCAAAGGGAGGAAAGGAAGGAAACTTCGCACCGGAGCTTAGACCATTTCTCGGTCTGCTTTGGGCATGCACGTTGAAGTCACCCCAAAATACCCAGAGCTTTACAGAGCGAGCTCTGGTGCCCGTGGGACACTGCAGATTTGTCATGAAGAATTTTGTGCTGCTTGCTTTGTATTTCCAAACCCAGCTGTGAGATTGAGCAGCGCAGGTCTCTGGCAATTCCTTGGACAAATCCCCGTGTAACTCCTCAAAAGTTTATTCAGCCAGATCAGACGCAGTATTCCAGTGCTTGAGAAAGGAGATGAATTTACTGCAGATTTCTTTATCCATGGAAACTAGACGGGCATTCATTAGCAAACGTAATGGTAAAAAGCGTAAACCCGTCATGCGTCGAGCAATCGGCTCTACTTAATCAAGCAATTTTTTCTCTGTTTGGTTGCCTTAATTAAGTGGTCTGAAGTGCTTTCAATAGGAGCACTTCTGGAAATCAGGCCACTTGTTTAGGCGACTAAATAGAAATTTAATGGCCTAACTTTCAGTACTCTGGAATATTACTGGCAAAAGTATGTTTGGCTATGGGGAGTGGCTGTGGGTGCCGATGAAGGCACATGTTCAGCACTCCACAAAGACCTGGACCATTTATCCAACTGCTGGAGTACTATGATGAGGACTCAAAATATCTAATCTAAGAGTGGAGAGCTAATGATTTATTACCTATTTGCATGCTGTAAATACGGCCGTGCAGAGAATTTGGATTGCTAGTTAATGGTTTGTAACGTTTAACATGTAAACACACTCCTCCTTACTCAGTAGCAGTATTCTGTTGATCCACAAACAGCGGAGCTAAGGCAGCATCCAAAAACTCATCTGGTGTTTGAAAAAAGAGGTGTATGAGGCTGGGCAGGATCAAGATACCTGCCTGATGCTGTTGTAATCGCCAATCTGCTTTGAAAATGTGGCTGCAAAAACGAGTTGTCAGGCTTTATGTTGGGTTTGAGTACTCTGAGAGGGAATAAATCCAGAGTGAAAGCTGAAGCCATCCCGCTCACCCGGTGATTTTGTTTCAGGGAGCAGAGAGTCACTGGATTCATCGTTTTCATTCTGACAGGTGTGTCTGTCTTTATGGCTCCCATCCTCAAGGTAAGGACATCACCTTTTCTGCTTCCTCCTGCTCCCACAGCCGAAGTTGGGCCAGAGCAACTGTCAGGCTATTTTTGTGCTGCTAAAAAAGCTCATCATTGAAGTGTGGAAAAGGAGATCAGTGAGAATTACTGATGCAGTTTTACAGTTTTCTGGAAGCTTAAATACAAACCTTTTGGAAGGAAAAAATAACTTTGTTGTAGTGTGCTAGATAGTAATAGTGACAAAGTTCAGGGCTGGTGGTCTTGGGGGCTGTGATATTTTTCATTTTAAGATTTTTCTTCCATGTTTGCTTAAAGTTTCCTTTTATTTTGCACTCTTATACTTCTGCTGTGCCTGTGTTTTATGGAAAATGTATTGCGGATAAAGCTTGAGAGCCTACAGGTGGCATGATGGAAGGATGGCTGGCATTGCAGTAGAGTTGCTGTGTGGAAGACACAGGTTAACCGATGGATATGTAGTTTTAAAAGTACATTTGCATTTATTTGAGTGTGCGCCCATCTTAACACATACGCCTGAAGAAAATCTTCATTTGGTGCTTAACTCATAGGCTGTGCGCATGGCCCACTGCGAGGAGGGGTTTTTGGTGAGAGAGAATACGCAGAACTGGTGGCAATGAGCAGAGCCTACAGCTGATGGTATTAGTCCATGGCTACAGTTTTGGCCAAAAATCTTCGGGACCGTTGCGACTGCCGTAGCGGAGCTGTACGCTGCCTGGTGCAGCTGCCAAGGCGCACACCTCAGCAGTGCGAGGCTCCTGCAGCTTGCCTGGCTTTTTTTTTTTTTAAAAAAAGCCAGCACGACAATCAAATTTTCACTCTTTCAGGCTGGATCCTCCTAAAATAGCACATCCCTTATCGCTCAGAAGCGATGCCCGGCTCAGCAGTATGGAAAACGTGTTTCTGGAGGAAGCAGTGCAATTAAATGTGATTTCTTAATCGCCTGAATTTTTTTTTGTGTGAGTTTAGCCAAGGCTCTGGACAGATGTGCTGCTGATGTACCATTTAATCTAGGTAGGTAGCTGTTTTCCAAGGCCTGAAGTTTGTTGGCACGTAGCCACAGAGAAACGCATCCTTAGTGGATCGTCAGGTTGTAGAACGAAACTGGAAAACCTGCTTATCCATGTCTTGTGGAGGATACTGGCTGTGCCACAGGAGACGTCAGCTGCAGAAGTCCATCTCCGTGGATGCGTAGACCGATGGTACGAGCAGAAGATGTCAAAACAGTAACATACGTACTGAAACAGCGGCACCATGCATCGCAACTCTGTGACGGAGCAGACGGGTGTCTGGAGAAGCGTTTCTGGAGGATGCAAATGAGTTTTTGGTCGTGAGGAGGTTGGAAGCCGCAGGGGCTGTGAGGCACAGTTAGATGTGAGCCTGAAGGGGAGGAGGCAGGCAGAGAGCAATGGTGCTGCCTGTGTATATGGTGGAGAAAGTGGCTTTACAAAGTCAGTGTGTTCCTATTCTTGATTTCTAAGGTTGTTTTTACAACCAGCAAATTTTTGTGTCTTGGTAACACTTTCCTCCTCTGCACAAACAGGCATTTCCATGCCCTTAATTTAATGCCTGATTGTTAGTTTATGTAATAACTCTGTTTGTTAGTTTATGTGACCTTTCCCTGCAAGATCTCTCTTCCTCTATTCCACTGGGGTCTATTATTTCCCCTGTTATTGCTTCATTCATTAATTATTTGTCTGTGCTTCCCCTAAGAACATGTATGGGGAAGATCCTCACGGGAGGGCGCCTGAGGATAAATCGGCACACTCCTCGCCCACGTGCCAGTGAGAAGTACCTGGCAGCGTTTCAGGACCTTTAAACTCCAGTGGCAGGGTCTCTGGCTCGAGAGAACTGCTCTGCTAAATGCATTGCAGAACATTTAAGTCTTCCCATGCCAGCGGCAAACTGAACGCTAACGATCCCAAATTCAATAAAACAGGCAATCCACAGAATAATCTCATCTTTGTTTTTTGTGGGTTTTGTGGTGTTTGTGCTGGTTTTGAGCGTCACTGATGTTTCTGCTCAGTTATGGCAGATCTCCACAGAAACATCCTCGGCCCTGCTAGGAGAATGACAGGCGCTTTCCTATAAATACATTTTTAATTCTGTTGGCTAGCAGCAGGTTTGCTCAGAGTGCCTCAGCCAGCAACCCCATAGTTAGTGAATACTTTGCCAAAAGAAAGTCTTCCAAAATGAAAGCGCCGCTTGCTACTCTGCAGGATAATGTACTGAAGTTTCACCTAGGGATGATTTACAGGATTAATTATCGCAGAATGGTGAAATAATATTTGGACATTTTTCTTTGTTTTTTGAAAACCAGAAAGAGATAGAAGGGGAGGAAAAGAGAGCAATGGAAATGAACTAGAAAGCTAAACTCTGAAAGCCTCCTACCCAACTTGCCAGAGGAGATATTATCTTGTCTCGTCTAATCCCTCAGACCCAGTGAGGGCTTTGAATCCCTTGGACACCCACAGCTATGGGGTGGGGAACCACACGCTGGCTCCCCGTCCCTCCCCACGACGGCGCACGGTGACGGCAGAACCCAGACTGCGGAAAAAACATTTGGCTTTTAATGTGAAATAGCAACGCAGCTCGCTCAAGGAAGCAAATAAATCCAATAGAAGGATGAACTAGCAATCAAGAAGCTCGCAGAAGGTGATAGGGAATGAGAGTCAGGGGAGGGAAGGGAAAAATTTAGGCAGGGAAGCTTTGGTCTCGGATGGCACGTGGCCCGGTGACTTTGGTGCTCCTGTGCCCCAAGTGAAATGCATGCATTCGGGATCAAGGCCTCCGGGGATACGTGCATGGCACTATGTTTCTGACCCAGTAAACGATGAATAATGTGGTGAGGAATACGATAAAACACTGAATAACTGCCGTGTTATTTGCCTCTTTAATGAGTTACATGCACAGGTCGGAAGACAAACGTTCCTACAGCAGCAGTGCTGGCCGCAGGTTGCGTGGGAGCCGTGGCTGTGCTGCGGCTGCCGTTCAGTGGCCACTCGTCACTGCACGAAGGCTTTCCTCCGGCGACGGCGGCAGAGCTCTTTCTGTCCCTCTTGGCTTCAAATAAGTCACACAAAGGCCGTTATTCAGCTCCTGCGTGTGGTTTGTGCCCATTCACGTCACGCCACGCTGGCTGCGCACAGTTTTGTTGTGGGGCCGAGGAGCGCTTCCCCCTCCCGGCAGCCGCGCGGTGGCTTTTGCCGTTGAGGAAAGCTTTGTGCTTCAGGTCAGAGGGACAGATACCCATTCTGGGGAGCACGTATGTTGTTACCATGCGCCTTCCTCGCTTCCGAAGGAAGATGTCCCCCATGGCAGGACCAGTGATGGAGGAATGGGCGGCGCTTAGCACTTGGGGGAGCAGGAATTGATGTTTGAAAGGACAGATCGTGGCAGTGAACAAAGGTAACTCTCAGTCCTGTATTTGTGAATAGTTATGGACTGATGTGAGCGAAAGATGGAGCGGTCAGGGATTTGGCTGGCATGACTGTCATCGCTGAGGTGGGACTCAAGAACCTTTCTGGACGGATTTGCACAGCTTACTGATCTGGACATACCACAGGATCGTGCTGCCTTTTCTTCTTCTTTAACTGCTGCTTCTAGTCTCACCAGAAACCAAGAGGTGAAAAGCGGTTTGAAGTTTACTGGAACATGTTTACCCCGCCTCTCCTTTAATTTGCTGACTGACTGGCACTGGCTGGCTTCGTTCCCTTTGGTTCTTGAAGAGACGTCCAAGTCCCAGTGAAGTGGGAGAGCCCAGGGCTCGTTCGGCCCCTGCCCTGCTCCTCAGCCCTCCAGTGATTGCACAAATGTTCTTGCGGCTCTCAAAACACAGCAGAAGGATTGCTCGCTTTATTATTCCGCATTGTCCACTCGTAGGTGCAATTCGAGTTGATCACAGGCTAGGAATTATGTCCCCCCACGTGTTACCGGTGTGTTGTGTATGGGGAGGTTGTTCACCCAGTTTCTCCTGCTCTTTCCCCCGCAGTTCATTCCCATGCCTGTGCTCTACGGCGTCTTCCTCTACATGGGCGTCGCTTCCCTCAATGGCGTGCAGGTGAGTCCCTCCAACGGCCAGGAGCAGACTCCCTGCGGGGCCTTCTCCAGAAGATGGCAATCATTAACCAGTGCGGGGTTTCTTTCACAACCCTCCGGCCTTTCCCTTCTCCCTCACCGCCTCCTCCTCCTCCCCAAGAAACCCGGGGAGGGTAGCAGCTGTTTACAAACATTGCCGCAGGCTGGCTGTCCTGAGATTGAGACCAAAGGGGAGCGATCTGCTCGGCGGGAGAGCAGCCAAGTCTGGGGCCTGTAAGCGATGGGGGGGGGGGGGGGGGACCTGGGGTCCATCTTCCCCCCCACCCCCCGAGCTCAGCAATGCTGAGGGCAGCGTACGCTTGCAGAGGCCCCAGGCTCGCTCCCGGGATGGTTCGGGTCCTCTGCCAAGGGCGTCTGTTGCAGGCTGAAGGAAAACAAGGGAAGATGATTTATGGCGGGGGGGGGATTCTGCAATGTTTTAAGAGCGGGGAGCGGGAACATTGCTGTTCGCTGGGGAGGGGAAGCCAAGCCCCTTTCTTTGTCATTGAGGAAATGCTACGTAAGGAGCCTTTCTCACAGCGCAGCCTCTGTAATTGGCCCTAGGAAGCTGGAAGCGGTTTTGTTGCTTCCTGGCATCCTAGTAATTGTGGCCTTTCTTTTTAGCGCTTGGTTGTGCTCTAACGGGAAAATACTGCCTGTTCTGTGAGCACCATGAGAATTTCCTTGGGTATTCTTTAAAACGGCCCCGGCTTTCATTCACTGGTGTGAGATCAATCTGGTCTCGGCAGCGGGCAGCAAGCCCGCGTTCAGGCAGGGGACAACGAGGGGATTGTGATGTTCGCCCTGGGGTTGGTTCTCCTGGAGGGGATCTCCCCTGCTTCCCGGCCCAGGTGGTCAGGGGACTGGGCAGCTTGTTTTCCCCTGATCAAGGGTGTCTTTCAGTCGATGAGAAATCCCGATTTTGGTTTAACTCCAAGTCCAATCCCGTCCAGCACGGGTCAAGGGACGCTGCCGGAAAAGCTGCCCGTCTTCCTCACTCTTCGGTGAGGTGCCTTTCTATTCTCTGGTAACGTGATGTCTGCCCTCACCTCTGTTGACCTCTGCTCCCAATTTATTTGGGGAAAAAAAAGCATTGTTTTTAAATGCTGAATCTCTTTCCTTGGCAGGAGCGGGGCAGGGGAGGGTGGCAGAAGCGACCCAGAGTGTGATGCTGACCGTAGTTGGGGCATTCATCTTGTTTTCTCTGTTTTGTGGGTAATGAAGTGCTCCCTTCAAGAGAAAATTCTGTGTCCACAGCCGCAGCATATCAGGCCCATTCTTTTGAAGCCAGTGGAGCAATTTCCACTGACGCCTTCGTTCCTTGGTTTACACGCTGATCACCAGAGCACATGGAGTCCTGCTCCTTAAAATGAAGGCACCTCAAGGCCTTGCTTTGAGAGATGCTTCGCTCCTGTGTCTCTGTTAAGTTGCAAAATATAGAGTAGACCCAGGACCTTCACTTGAGACAGCTGAGCTAACATGTTTAGCCCACCCTGGGTCAAGCGTAACTCAGTCAGGATAGAGGAGCTGTGCTGGGCTTTCGACTGGGTTTCTTTTATGGAAGGGAAGCAAGTTGATTCAAGGTCACACTTCAGAGTGGAATAATGCTTTTGTATCTCTCTTTTGTGTATCCTGGGTTTCATTTAAATGTCCGTTTCTTTTCCTTTCCAGTTCATGGATCGTCTGAAGCTGCTCTTGATGCCTCTAAAACACCAGCCTGACTTTATCTACCTGCGCCATGTCCCGCTGCGCAGGGTCCATCTGTTCACCTTCCTGCAGGTGGTGTGCCTGGCCCTTCTCTGGATCCTCAAGTCGACCGTGGCTGCTATCATATTCCCTGTCATGGTAGGTGACTTTCTCCTTCGCATTTTGCAGCCTGCGCCTTCCACGCACGGTCATACCCTCCCATAAACAGGCAAATCCACCCTCTCCCTGTCAAATCCCTAGCTCGAGGCTCTGCCTCCATTCATAGCACTGATGTAAGACTGCACGGGGTCAGTGTTGCTGTGGCTGCCTTTACATAAATCCTCTGGAGGAAAACGAGCCTGGAAAGTTAATTTTTTTCCAGAAAGGTGTAGTTAGTTTTGACCGTTCCTGGCTGCCAAGGTTAGATTTGCCGTGTTTTCTCCTTGAGCTGCATGAACGAATGAGAGGTGCATAGTTTTCCTTTTTCAGTCCACACTAATTGCTGTACAGAAAATGTCTCCCTTGCTTTTAAATAGCACAAATTGACAAAACCGAGAATGAGGCTCACTGCTAAGAGCTGTGCCAAATGGAGGGAAAGGGTTAGCTAAATCAAGAGCAAAAGAAAGAATGTCTTTTTCCTTGAACTTGAGTAAAAAGACAATAATGTTGATTCGCGTGTTTCACATTGGAGGATGATATGTAAGTTTGTAGGATGCATGTCCTCTTTCTAATAATGCATCTCAGAATCATGTTAAAACTTATTTTGGATGTTGAGAGATAAAATGTTCATCACGCAGAAGAACTGTTTCTTAAACATACACTGTGCAGTCAGTCTGATATAGTATTTCTACATCAAGGAACGGGAATAGTGAAACAGCTTTCTGTGCATTTAGATTATTATAACCGTAACACAATTAGGCACTTATGCCAAATAAAAAACAAACAAGTGTTAACGGACACTTGTTTATACGCACACTTTGCCTCAGGCATCGAAACGTGTGACCATGGATCCTAAGTGAGGGAGCACGGAGTAGGTCCTTCTCCACCTCCGTGCCTGACCTGTAGCTCAGCTGGAACAGTTGGGAAGAAGGTGGCCGTAGGGCCAAATGGATCAAGCGTGGATCCAGTGGGACCATAGCTGCACGCACAGAGATTCTGCCAAGTCTGGTCTCTGGCTTGGAGATGGGTCAGACTGCCGCAAAGTCAAAGCTTTATGAAACTCCCTTAAGAAATCCGGGCCCAAAGTCACCTAGTTTTAGGTTTACAGACAAGTAAAATTTCAGTTGTGGGTGCAGTTATGAACTGCAGTGCTTATTTAAGGGAGAGAAGGAGTGAAAGCAGAAAACAGAACAAGGACAAGCGTTTGTTCTCTGATGCTGGTGAAATGAGAAGAGAAAAGATGATGCAAGTAAAAAAAAATCCTCCAAATGTCCTTGCTGGGACACATGCTCATATATAAAGGCGTTAAAAATCAGCAGTTCCCACTGACGCGCCGTTCCATTGCGTTTTCATGGCTGTGTTGTACTGCTGTTGAAAGCTGAATCTAAGATCTGGGCACTCTTTCTCTTTCCCTGTGATAGAGAGAATCTGAGTGAACCCCAAGTCTGCTGAAGTTTGTTATAATGGTGCAAACTCGGTGAAGGTACAGTCGCAGCTTAGATGTAGCTGGGTCTGATGACAAAACCTCAATTATTTGCACTCATGAACAAAAAGACTATAAACTTCCAATTCATGAAGATCCGGCCAATAGCCAAACCTCTGTTTATTTGAAGGAAAAGCACTTTTAATACAGAAGTAATTCATAATGGGATAATCGTGGGTGTCTACATGGCATCTTTCCACCCCCTGAGTAATTTCCCACTTCTGTGATGGCGTCTTAAGTTACGCAAGTCAAAGCTTGAGATCCTTCCCTAGGAATTGTTTGTGCCGTTGATCGTCATCGCTCAGAACAACCTCTTCATCGTAAAGGCAATCTTCAGTTGTCGGGAATGGGTTATATCTTTTAGTAGCCAAGTCGAGCTTTCAGTCTGTCGGTGTCCCCTTCGATAAAGCGTACATGTGATCTCGGTAGGCATCTGGTGGTGGTGTTAAACCCAGCGTCGATATAAACGCCTATTTCAGACATGTCCCTTCTTTTTTTCCCAGTGCCTTTGAGTGCAGTCTTGCACAGAAAAAGCTTTTCCTCCAGTTTCATGCAGCCACAATCCTAGTAAACTTTATTCTGCAAACTCTGAGGGCACAATTTGGCCCTTGTCTAATTTCTAGAGAGTTCTTAACATCTGGGGAAGTGGTGAGAAAAAAGTAAAGACAATTACCCAGGCTGCCCCTGTGAACCTGCATATGTAGGCTGAATCCAAAAATAAATGAAAATACTCATTTTTTGTCTCTCTATTATTTTGCCTGATGCCTGTCAGTTGGGTGTTAAAGACGACCTTTGTCTCTGCAGGACTATTAAGTGATTACATACTTTTTCCTGCACGTTGCTCCTGTTTATTCTGACATGAAGCAGTCACGGTTCAGACTTTCAAGTTGGTAGAGATATCCCAGGTGTTCACCTTGTTCTCTGTATGTTCATTTACAACCAGAATTAAAGTGTGTGGGATTAAGAAGCAGCACCAAGAGGAATGCGCGGAGTGTTCCCGATTAAAGGTAAAATGTGACTGAGAAGTCCCTCTCTGCCTTTTCAGATCCTGGCACTTGTAGCAGTCAGAAAAGCCATGGACTACCTCTTCTCCCAGCATGACTTGAGCTTTCTTGACGACGTCATTCCAGAAAAGGACAAGAAAAAGAAGGAGGACGAGAAGAAGAAGAAGAAGAAGAAGGGCAGTATGGACAGTGACAATGATGATGTAAGGAGCTTTCTGCTCTTGTCAAATTACTCATTTCTAGCTAGCTAATCCCGGGGGACGGTCCGTGCCCCTCCCCAGCTCTGGGGCTGGAGCTTTCCCAGCCTCTTTCGAAGCTGACCAGCTCAGTCTTTTGCTGCTGCAGCAGATCGGCCCCAAACAAAACTTCTTTTCTACATTGCCTTCCCTTTTCCAGACGTCACCAGACTGTGGTAGGTGGTACTGGCATTGCCAAGAATGACATCACACTTCCCACAAGAGCACTAGATACCTGCTGAAATGTCATGCCCTTTACTAGAATGCCTTTCATCACCCGGCCTTCTTCATTTTTCCCTCCTCCGCCTTTCTTCCCCGTCATTGTCTTTTACATTTTAGGAGGAGAATGGGTTTCGCCAGCAGCTCTGTTACTTCTGAATATATTCTGGTTTTCTTTTTTGATTTTTTTTTTTAATTACCTTTTTTAAAAGCACAAAAAGATGTGACTTGTCATATCGCAGGAAAGACTGCTTTCTGGTGATAATACTCATGACCTAAGTATTTTCAAGGCATACATGCCCTTCTGCAGTATACTCTTTGGTCCTACCTCAGGTCGCAGCATGCCCTAAACGTAGCTGCTTATGTCATTACTAAGCGCGGTGACCTGACTAGACCAGATCCACGTGCCTTAGACTGTTCTATTTTTTACTGTATATATAAGAAGAAGAAGTGTAGTCCTCGTGCCTTTAAACGTTCTCCTACCCAGGTCCAGCATGAACTCAAATCCTATAAATGTATACTGAAGTGCTAAACACACTGGTTAGATAGCACTTTGTGTAGCAAGTGTGAACTGCCTTTGGAGGGCTGGCTGCCTCGGTCAGCATTACCTTTTTGCAATGTGAACAGGGAGCTGGGCTTTAACAATTTTAGGCTATGTGGAGAGTACTAAGCACAGTGTCGCTTGTTCTGCTCATGTAACCGTCCAGGGTTCATGAAGAATGGCTTTTCCTGTGATGTAGGCAGGGGTAAGATCCCCTGAAGCTGGAAATAAATCCCCTTTTAACACGGCAGGAGGGACAAATGAGAAGGGATGGCACTCTGGGAGGAGGCAGGCAGCAGGAAAAGTCAGCTGGCCCTTTCTCGAGCACTCCTGCCCAGGTCACTGCCCTGCAGGCCCCAAGTTTTGAACTGCAGCCTGGTGTGGTATGGCAGAGCGGCAGCGGCACCAGTTGTTGGTCCGCTTGCTCCCTGGCCTCCTGAGTTGATATGAAGTGGGTAAGGACGACCTCCCCAAGAAGCAGCTGCTGGGTCAGTGTGTCTGCCCGGAGAGCTGCTTGCAGCAAAGCCTGAAGGTGGCACCACGGCCACCAAACTGGAGGGTCACGGGTGCTGTGGGGTGGTTGTGCCTCACTATGTGTTTGGAGGGTTTCTGCCGGGTATCGTCTGCATCCTTTCCGCACTGAGCAGATGTACCAAACCAGCCCTCCTTGTGGGTTAGATAATATATCAAGGGGAAAAAGGCAGCTCCAGGAGTTCCCCCAGACTATCCCTATGCCTGATCTCCCAAGGTTGGGAGGACAGAAAAGGCAACCTCAGTCCTGGTGGAGGACAAGCTAGAACCCGAGTCCTTTGTGTGAGAGCTATATAACAGCTCTGCAGATCTGTGTTAGAGGCAACAAAGTCAGGCTATTCCGATGAGAAGGTATGCCAAGGCCTTTCTATAAAGAACATACGCTGTCCAAAGTAGGGCACATACACTGCAAGAGACGAAACTGGGAATTTCTTAGGTGAGGGTGCAGCATTGTAGGAGGTAGCCTGGATCCACGCCTTGTTAAACCAAGCTGAATCCCAGCTGGGAAGATGGGCTCTCATTTCAGACAGCAAGCTCCCCTTTCCCGTCATTCCTCCAGTTCCTGGGAGGCCGAGGGCGAGGGTTTCCTTCAGCAGATAACGTTGTGCAAACCAAAATGAGAGAAAACGCCCTACTGTACATAGTGAATAGTCAGCAAAGGTTTGACTCCATCCCCTCCTCTTGACTGATTTGAATCCAGCAGCGCCATACCCTGAGCCGAGGCTCCCGTATCTCCGGTATGTTTTAAGCTATCTCCTCTCTTCTCAGGCTTTTCATGAATTTCAGGTACAGTAATTGATCTAATGGGTAAGAGAATTTATGCAAAATGTTGCTTCTTAACTCTTCTTGGGTTTTTTTCAGCACTTGCTTTTACCAGCTTCCTGAACGTAAAGCACTTGGCATTATTGGTTTGATAACTTTCACCCTTTCCCATCCAGAAATATGCCCCACAAAGTTAGTCCTGTGGGATCTGGGGGGCAATACACTGATCAGAGTTCAGCAAAGAGAAGTGCTGGGCATTGCTAGTGCAAGTGCTGTTAGACGAATGACTACGGCAAAGCCTGGCATTAGTGGAGACCGCTCTCAGCACTAGTTAGGACTCACCTAAAGTTCTCGCTGGGGGTTTGCTAACAATCAGGGCAGCGAAAAAGGAGCTGCAAAGAAAGGTTTTCAGTAACCTCACCATTTTTCCCTCCAGCTTGTCTTTACAAAGTATAAATTAGCGCAACTAATTGCTGCATTTGCCTAATGAAAACTCAAGCGCCTTGGTTTTGTCTCCGATTTTGTGTCAAAAAAATGCATGATCCAAGAAAGGCCAGACGATTTTTTAAAAAAAAACGTGGGCTAGTATATCTAGTTTCAGAGTCAATGAAATGCCCTTCGGGGCATTTTTGCCAACTGCAGATACTTTCTCTGTCTCTCTGTTCATTTTAGATGGTGAAGTTTAAAGCAGACCCTGAGCGTCAGCGCTGCCGTTCCACAGACCTCTTAAATTTATTTATTAGCACTGAAATGGTGATACGTTGGAGCGGTTACCCAGCTCTTACGCGCTGCTTACAGCATGGCCCCAAACGGATGGGGATTTTGGGATGGCTTTATTGCCTCAGTGCTTTTCTGCGGAATCATCTTTATTTGAGCTATACTTATCCCTCAGCCTCGTAAAAATACTCCTGAAGAAACATTTTGCTATTGGAGTATGAAATACTGCACTGGAAGTCAGTTATGTTAAAAAATAATTTAAAAAAATAATAATAATACAGGGAGAGCGATTCTCTGGCCTCTGTAATGTTTTCCTGCCCTGACTTGAAGGTCTCCCTCCCTCCACCCCAGCGTTGTGCTCGGTGCTGTCTCTAGTTCTCTCCAGGAACAAAGTTGTGTTAGCGTTTCTGGCAAATATCACCTTACTTCCTTTGCCAAGTTATGCAATATCAGCCTTTCCTTGGTTATGAGAAGTTACTTTTATTTTAAAAAAGCAAAATAATTCAAAGTACCTTCTACTGAGCATAAGCAGGTGGATTATTGAAGCCAGTGGGGTATAAATCATGCTGTACCCAAACTGCGGGGGACCCCGCGTACGGCTTTTCTCTGCACCCGTGCCTCTTGACGGGTTTGCTGCTTCTCCTGTCTGGCTGGGAGTACTGAATTCTTACAAGGGCCCTGGTTTTGATGAACTATTTTACTGTAAATAGAGGTGTAACTGAGACTGGGTTTGACTCCACTTAAATAAAAGGGGGAGTTGACACAGTCCAGCTGAAGGCACCTCTGCCATATCGTGTCAGACCCTCGTCCTCGTAGAGCAATTGGGAAGAAAAAAGGGGTTTTACAGAAATCACAGCAGGATAAAACGATTTGATGCGCTTTCGCAGAAGCCAATGCCCTGCTATTTCTGCCTACGAATGCATTTTGCATCTGTATTTCCTGCAGCCACCTCCAGGCTGAATTGGATGGTGTCTTATAAGCTGGTGGCAAAGGAGCTGGTGAGGTGGGGAAAGGGAAGATGACGATTACACAAGATGATTCTTTCAATCTGTTTTACTTTCACAGTGTGAAGGAAGAGGGAAAGTGGGGTGCAGTGGGGAACCAGTGGAAACCAGCAGGCAACTAAGCTGGACGATGCTTTTTTATTTTTTCTTCTTTTCTTTTCCTCATTCCTACAGAAACTATATGAAGGATAATTTTAATTTGTGGGAGACGATAAGAGAGTGAGCAGTGATAATATTCTAAGACCTTTTGCACGTTTCTTTCACAGTCTGACTGCCCCTACTCAGAAAAAGTCCCAAGTATTAAAATACCAATGGACATCATGGAGCAGGAACCTTTCCTAAGTGATAGCAAACCTGCCGACAGTGAGTAGAACTAACCTCTTGCATGCCTGCTTGACTCTGACTTGCAGTACAAAAATATATATATATTGAGTGATTTTTAAAAAAAAAAAAAAAACCAACCTTTCCTATTACTTGAGAAGTACTTTTTCTTGTTCTTTTTTTCTCTTTTTTAATTTCCAGGCCTCTGATTTATGACAGATTTTGGTTTTGTGAGCTTTTTTCTTTGCTGGTTACAAAATTGATGTTGTTCCTTCTGGTGCCTCCAGCTTAAGCGCTTTTATCCAGCTACTAACAGGTCTCTTGGCCGCTCACTCTCTCCTCCTCTCTTCTGACCTTTCCCTTTTTGTGTTAACTCTGCTGCTGGTTTGATTTTTTTTTTCCTCTGAGCCTATTGTTCTGGATTTGCAGCATGTCTAAACTGCATCGCTGTCCCGTTACTGTTTGTTTCCTTAGGTGCCAAGCAGTTGTAAAAATCAGCGCTTAAAAGAGTAATTAAGCGTGTCATTGATCCGCATTGCGCGTTAAACTGACAAGGCAGTGATCAGTTGACCATTAACTATTTCCCTTCGTAGGTGATTTGCTTTTGTGCTATCCTGTTTCTTTTTAATTTCTTACATTAATATCCATAATTGATTATGATGATCTTCATTTTCAGTCATTCTCACTTTTCATATTATGGTCTTTTAAGTGGGGAGTCGGGAATAACAGCTGACCTTAGCTTTTTGGCCTTTGCGCTGGCTTTTTTAAAATACTATGAGCAATGGGTGCCACCTGGAGATCGATCTGCTGTTTTTTCATGAGGCGGGAGGGGAGAAATACAAATGATAGTAATAAATTAGTGCTGCTGCAGGGCTGGTGATTTCTGGGAGTAGGACCTAAACCCACAGATCTTTAGATCCTTAAACTATCGTTTGAGTTTACGAGCTGGTACCGAAGTCCCTTGCCTTTCGGTGGCATTTAGATACCTTAGGCAATCCTAAACGTTGCTCTGTGGTTTTTAGCTACAGGAGCACTTAGAGATGGGCATTATAAAACAAAGCCAAAGAGAAAGAGACGTTTCCCTGACTATTTAGGTATTCTCAGTGTTTTGCTGGTCAGGAAAAGAAAAAGAGGGGAATCGGCCCCGGACAACCAAACAGATCCTCCTCATTTTTCTGTGAAAATGCCCTGATGTGCTAAAACCAAATTGCATCCTAAGTGTTGTTACCCAGGATTTTATGATCAGATGCGCTGTTTTCAACCTCCTTAAGGCTGACATAGTTAGGGAAAAGTTAATTCTGCCACAAACCTGCTTGTTGGAATGCCCTTTGAGACAACACAGGGTAAATCAGCCATGAGCCGAGCAGCAGCTGGTTTGCATATTTGTACATTTTTATAATCCAGTGATTGATTTGCTGTTTTTTATTTAGAAACAATTAAAAAAAAAAAAACAACAAACCAAAAAACCAGGCCCTTGGACTAGAAAAAGTATCTGGAATCCAGCAACGCTGTGGTATTGTCCTTGAATATAACTGCTCTGTGATTCAAAGTGTATTTCTAGTAATACTACCAGCATTAGCTTTCCCTCAGCAATAGCAAGAATAGGATTATTATTAACAGAGAGTACACTTCCCCAGGCTGGGTCAGGGAAGGAAAGCCGTTAGAGGCAACAAGCCACCTATTTTCTCACAAGGAGTTTGGGTGCGACAGTGAGGAGCACAGGGTAACTAAAGAGGTGTAGATAAAAGGTAAGTGTCAAGACCTAAAGGTGGTGAAAGTCTTGGGAAATGAGTCTTTTGGTCGTGTTGGCAGTCCAAAGGTTTTTGTCTTGGAGGAGAGAGAGAGACATTCAGTATTTTTATTTACAAGCTGTGAAATTCATCTGGCAGGCAGGCAGCAGTAAAAAAGCATTGCCAAATAGACGAGCGTATACTGGAGAAACTGAGGCTGGGCTTGAGAAGCCATCAGCGCTGCAGGCAGTGACAAACGACTTTCTTCCCTTTCCGACAGGAGAAAAATCACCAACATTCCTTGAACGCCATACGTCGTGCTGATACAATTCCTTTCCTTCGGTCATACACCATGCCAAGGTAAGCACCCAAAAAATGCACTTCGTAATGATTCCTCAAAAGCTACCTCTCACTGTACTGAAAGCCAATGAGGCAAAGTTTCTGTCCCCCTATAGGAAACTCCTAAAAAGCACTTTGAGAAAATTCCCTACATAGGATCGCGGCATGCCAACTTGGTTACCAACACGGCCTTACAGTGCTTGGGACGGGGAGCCTGAGGGCTCCACCGGCCTCGGTTAGAGCCCAGCTGCAGTACCGATGGCTGGTCTGGGGTCTAAACCAGAAGAAAGATGCGGAGCAACTGGGAGGAGTCTAGAAAACATGTCTACAGGGGAAAAATTAAATTAATTGGGATTGTTTAGCCTTTAAAAAAAAAAAAGTGAGAGAAAACTGCCGTTATGCTTTCTTTCAGCACCTTTAAAAAAAAAAAAAAGAGTGAGAGAAAACTGCCGTTATGCTTTCTTTCAGTCACCTAACAGGATGTTGCAAAGAGGAAGTAATCCATTTTGCCATGTCTGTGGTGGAAAACAGAGTAAATAAGAACCTTAAATTGCAGCAAGGGCGAGTTAAGTAACAATTTCTCAGAGCTCAGCCACGGCTCAGCCCCTTGGGGCCACCTTGGACCTCCCAGCGCCAGGAGTCGGATCTAGACCAAGGCAGCAATAGTCCTCTGAAATGTCAAAGAAGTGTCTACACTTCCAGGTGTTAGAGAGTGTGAGACACTAATCTCAGTGGCTATAACCCGATTATTTCAAAGGCAGTTTGAGAGTGTGGCCACAGCTTGGTGTGGAGCACAAGTGCTGGATACTTGGGGCTCCTCAGTCGGTGAAATCGGTGCTTTTACCTCCCGACGTGACCAGCGTTTAGACCAACTCATTAAAATTATCTTACGTGATGTACGGGCCTTATCTGAAGACCAGCTGTATATTACCGCTGCCTGCCAAGGTTATTTCCTTGCTATCTATATGCGGCCAGGTTCAGAAAGCTGTATTGTATGAGCTAATGCAAGGAACCGATACTGGGAGTCGAGCGTTTGTTCCATTTCTAGATGCGACGCTGTCTGTTGGGTGTCCCAGTAAGTCCCAGGAGCTGCAGTTTCCCCAGTTTACGCCAGTTGCCCCTCTGTTTTGTTTGTAGAATGCTGGTTTGCTCTTGCAACTTGTAGATAATTATTTTTTTTCGGGATGTGGTCCCTGGGAAGCTGTGCTAGCAGAAGTCCCGAGCACGGCAGACGACGTTAAGAATGGCTGAGAAGCCTGGAGGTAGTCCCCGCGCTTACCTTGTCTTTCTTTTTCTTCGCAGCCCTCCACAAACTCCAGTAAAAGTTGTGCCTCAAATTAGAATAGAACTTGAGCCTGAAGACAATGGTTATTTCTGGAGGAGCAAGGGAACAGAAACTACTTTGTAATTTGTCTGTCTGTTAAATCTTCTGTGGAATTTATTTTGTCACTAGCCAAATATTAAAATGCTCTCTGCTCCCCACCTGCATAGGTAAATGAGACATCCCGCGCTGCCCCTCCACCCCTGCCCCTGCAGAACTCCTCTGATCCCTCCTCACCCGATTTTCCCACGCTGACCAAGACTCGTTTTGCCTTCTCTGTCGCTTCGACACGCACGCATCTCTCTCGTTTGCAAGCAGAGGGCAGAAGTATTAAGGATATCCTATCACACCTGTGGGAGATGTCAGAGGAGCTGGCATTACTTTAGTTGTGAATCAGTGTTTGTCTGTCTGTCTGTCATCTGGCAGAACAAAGCTGACCTCCAGGCTAATTCGATGTCTTGCTCACACTGCTCGAAGATGCTGGAAAGTGCTGCTAATACTAACTCGCTCTTAAAGCCTGCACTTGTAGTTAACACAGGAAGGAAAAGGAAAAGGTACTTCACTCCCAGCGCAGACAAACCATTGCCATCGTTGTAGCATGTGTTTTGAAATGTCCCTTTCCTATGCAATTTTTTTTAAAGAAACACTTTAATGGACTTAATCCGTCAGGTACATTGAAGAGTGTTATTTTCCTAGATTATTTTGTTTAAATTATGGGGGCCTAACCTACGACTTTTTTTTTGTCAATTTTTTTAACCTTTTTTTAATTACTGTAAAGAAAAATGAATTTTTCCTGCAGCAGGAAACATATAGTTATGAGTAGTTCTACCTCTTATTTCTAGATGCCAGGCTTTCTGTAAAAAATGTATTGTACCGTATATAATGTGATTTTTACAAAAAAAGAAAACAAAAACAAACCCACAGCACCACACCACAATCTCCAGGACATGGCATAGGGCTGGATCAGTTTGATTAACACCTTCTACTCTGAAGCATCTGTTCTACTTAGGGTTACGTTAATTTTTTTTTTGTTTTTTAAATAAGTAATCTAACTTTACTGTGAAGGAGACGGGATGTAACTTAAATCTCTTGTGATCTAGGAAGAGTCTTAAATGTAACGGTGGTAAGCGAAATACTGACCGGCTACCGACGTCGGTGGACAGATGCTGATTGTATTCATGTTGTTGATTTCCTACGCGGTATTGTTCAAATTATTTCTTTTGAAACATGGGTGTGTGCGCGTGTGCGTACGTGTATACATGAGAAGACCCCGGGTGCACTTCAGGCACGATGACGGCGCAGTGGAGGAGGAAGGCAGCTGAAGATGGCCTACTGGGACGGTCATCCCGACGCTGGTATTCGCCAGGCTCACAAACATCTGCATCCTCTAGCATCCCACATCTGTTTACCATCATCTACAGAATTTACCCTAAATCTTGACTGCTCGGCCCTAGACCCGTCCATCGGTACGCGGTGACGCGTCAATACCAAGCAGGCTAGGTGTGGGCAGGCCCAGGCTTTTGGTTTGAAACCAAGCAAGCAAATACCACCTTGGGAGAGATGATTTTCTCTCTGTAGCACCTCTGCGCGTGTACTTGTGTGTGCATGTAAACGTGCATTTGGGAAATGGGGTTCCACCAAGACATTTCTTTGCTGAAACGCGAGGACTACATGTAACACAGCAAGAGCTTCATCAAAAGAAAAAAAAAAAGGAAGGAAAAAAAGCCCAGCTGTAAGGGCTAATTCCCCAATGGAGAAAAATCCCGCCGCAGGGGACGGGCACGTCGCTGTCGCTTTTGTCCTTGCGAAACCAAAGTCCGCGTTGGTTAAGTAAACAGAATTTCATGATGGTGCTGAGACCTTATATGCCAAATTTTAGCATCTACTCGCTCGTAGTAGCCATATCGGCAACAGGAGGTGCAGAATAGGGCTATTCTTTTCTTTCCCTACAGCGCTTTGGTTAAAGGGCGAGTTGATAGGGACCGTGATAGTTTGAGCTTGATCTGCTGCAAACGGTCATTGCTGCAGAAAGACGATGGAGCTGCAGCGGCGCCTGCACAGCACACGGGTGTGCAGACGCGGCCGTACATTCCCCCCACTCATTCTCGAGGGGTCTCAGTTTCGGTTTCTGTGAAATGTGTGTTGACTCTCGGATTGGCATCCCGGGAACCCAGCCCAAACCCGCTTCGGAAAGGCTGGGGAGATGTTGGAAATGGCCGGAAAAGGAGCGGCTCCGTGATCCCTCTTCCGCCGCCCCGCTAGCTGGAGGGCAGAGCAGATACATCGGAAACGGCCGGAAAAGGAGCGGCTCCGTGATCCCTTCCGCCGCCGGGCCCCGCTAGCTGGAGGGCAGATAACCTGGGAAGTGCAACGCCGGCTCCAACCAAGGGTTTCCATCCCTTGGTGAGCGCAAGTCCCTGGCTCCCAAAGGGGAAACGGACTCGAGCGTCGCCTACGAAGTACACGGGAGCTGGTTGTGTTTTGCCCCGGACCTTTGATCTGTAGGAATCCCAATAACTGACGGAGGAAAGATCAAACCAGCCGAACAGAGAGAAGCGGCTTTCCCGCTGCCGGTAGGTCCCGCGGGCAGGGCGCTGCACCCACACACACCCCCCCCTCCCGCGCGCAGCTTCCCGTCCGCTGGCACCTGGTGATGCGTCTCCACAAAAACGAGGTCTTCCACTTCCGAATCGTGTTAAATGTACTTGAAATGTATTGACTGCTGATCTAGACCTTTCTCTCTCTTTTTTTTTTAATTGTTATTTCTCACTTCAACCCGAGGGAGCTGTTGTACAGAGGGTAGCGTTGCTGAAGGGACGGGACAAAGGTTTCTGTAGCTTTCCGTGAAGAACACCCAGCTCTGGTGACAGGAGCTGGAAGTGTTCCCTTTCCCGGTGCCCGACAATAGCACTTCGTTGGCGGTGGTGTCTCCTTTCTTGTTTTTACCTTTAAAAAACAAAACCCAACACAAAGAGAGTCAACCGAGAGCCCCGCTGGCACCGGGAGTCAGCAGGCGGGGAAAAGAGGCTGCAGGTGGCAGGAGGAAAGTTTCGCTGCCCTTCTTAGACCTTTGAAAATAACCAAAACTTATTTTCAGTCAGAATTGGGTATTCTGTGGGAAAAGCCTGGGTGAGCCCGTCTGGGAAACGGGTGTGGAGACTGACCCAAAGCCCTCCGAAATCGGAGGCGGCCGTCAAGAAATGAACTTGCCCGGAGGACAAGGAAGCCGGGTCCCACCTCGCGGTGGGACCCCCTGACGGCCACCCAGCTGCAGCCAGCTTTGTCCCGGCCCCGGGCGCGTGGTGGCCATCTGCCTCTGTAGCCCACGCTTAGTTGTCATCGTGGCCGATACATCTGTGTAATTTTTTTTTTTTTGAATCGACACGCACTTTCAGATACTTTTATTATTGTTTTTAATTCTCGTAAGTCTGTATTTGCTTTGGAGGAAAGAATAAAAACTTGGTATAAAATGAAGTGGATCAAGATGGTGGAACAAAAAGGAAAAAAAGCAGAAAACATTTCAATATATTAAAATGATTTTTTTTTTCCAGTAATATAAAACATGAAATTCCTTATAACATTATAGTATTTTACAGTTTTATGAAGCTTTCTATTGTGACTTTTATGGAATCAAAAGATGAAGATGATGAGATATTTTAGCATTTATATTTTTCAAAATTAAAGGTATACTGAAAATAAAGTAACTTTATGCATTTATGGGCCCGTCGGTGTGTTTGTTTTTCCTCGTTACATACTCGGGCTTGTTTGATTGAATCGAGATGCCCGTATCACTCTGTTGTCGTAATGGCCGTTTCCCAGGGAAGATGCTCGGCGGCTCTCCGGAGGGAGAGGGTGCTTGGGAAAGGTCCCACAAATACATGTCAAAAATGTAGGGAAAGACTTAACAAACCACACGGGAGTTGAGGATGCATGGCTGTGAAAGTGAGTTTCGACGACAGAAGTACTCTCTCTTGAGATGACGCGTTGAAGCTGTGTGGGGAGTGAAATACAACTTGGTCACAAAAAAAGGTGAAGAGAGCCGAGTCCCATCTCCGTGAGTCAGGGGACACGAGGTGGTAACGGAAGGCGGCAGCCGGGTACAAATCCCAGCCCCACACCAGGTTTTTTTTTGGGGTGGGTCCTTCTTCAGCCCATTCCTTGCTGGGCGCCACACCGGCAGCAGGCTGCGAAAGCAAGCAGGGCGTGATCAGAACGGTGCTGCTGGAGGTGGAGGCTCCCCAAGACCCCGGTGTTGGAGCGAGGGCACCCTCACCGACCCCACGGAAGATCATTTTGGGATGCAGAGGAGGCCCTTGAGGGGCTCAGTGCCGCGGCACCCTGAGTTGAACCGGGGATTAGACAAAATTGTGGAAAACGGGTCCGGTAACAGGGACGTGCCCCCTCACACCCCAAATCCAGGGCTCGTGGTCACCGTGGTGGTGCCAGGGGCTTGGTCCTGGGAAGTGGTGGGAGATGGGGCTGGTGGGGCTGGGGCATCTCCTGTTCCCCCTCCATCAAGCCAGCTAAAAAGCATCACTTGGGACTTTTATAGCAAGCGTTGCGCAGGTTAAGTTGCCTTATGGAAATGGCCTCAGGCGAGGACGCACTGCCCTCCTCCCCGTGCGGGCAGTGGTCGTGCTCACGGCCTTTCAGGATCTGCCCACACCCACGGGATTGATCTCCTTCCCCATCGCAGGCGTGGGTCTGGCTCACCGTGGTCCGGCGGGGCTCACCAGCACCCCACGTTTCACGTGCTCCGGGGGCAACGGGGAGGGATGCTCACTGGCTGCCATACATGTACAGGATAACTTCTGGTGACAGCTTGAGACGGCCAACGCTATCAAAACAAAGAGCAGGCCTGGAAAATGATGAGAATCACTAGAGAAACCTTCGGCAAATTTTTCGGCGGGCCGCGGTGGGAAAGGTGCGAGCCCCCATCAGTGCCCACGTTCGGGGGCTGCACTTGGGGCCTCAAGAGCCTCGCGGCCACGGAGCCATGCAGGGAGCGGGGCTGCGTCTGTCAGAGGGGCTGCCCTGAGGGCTGTCTGAATCCCTTCATCCTTTCCCGTGGGTTTTCCTCAGTATCCGGTGGGCAATTCCCTTGCACGACACCGCAGTGCTGAAGCTTGTGAGCCACCGCGTGCTCGGCCCTACAGCATCTCTGTGGCGTCAGGGTGCGCCTCCCACAGGTCTCCCCTTCAATAAGCACCAGCCTCTGCGTTCTTGCGTCAGAAGCATTTAGAAGATGGTCAGTATCGCTCACACGATGGGGCTGGAGCCGTCCGGGGGGCCTGCAAACGCCAAGGATGGCCTGAGGAGATGGGTTTGTGTGGCACCGTCCCCCTCCTGGGGCCGCTTTGTTGCTCCGGCAGAAGACTCGCCCGCAGAAAGAGGCTCCCCAGGGCAAGGGGGGGGGGGCGTGTTACGGAGATGTCTTGAGTGTGCAACTTACGGGGAGCCCCGGCAGTCCAGCTCGGGGGTTGTGCGGGGGTCCCTGCTCCTGCCCTCCCCTGGGGAGCACCAGGGGGGTTCAGGGCAGGGGTGGGCAGCATGGCCGGCCCTTTGCTGGGGAGAAGCCCGGGGCGGTTGACAGACAGCCCCGGGACACCGAGGGTTAGCTCCCCAGCTGGGCTGAATTGGGGCTTGACTTGCCCTTCCCAGCTCTCCTGGGGGTGGGCACTTTGCCATTCTGTGTTACGCAGGGTGAGACCAAGCCGGTGGAGGTGTTTGCCGAGGACCAGCGCAGTGAAGCCGTCCTGTGTGGCTCAGGCATGCAAGCCCCTGGCTTTGAGCGCTCCATCGTGGTGCTACCTCGCCCCGTCGTTTGGTGGGCAGTGGGACCCCGGGCTGTGGGTGATTCCCCTCGCCTGGGGGAGCAGCCGTGGGGCCGGATCCGGAGGGTGGCCAGGGTGCCCCGGAGCGATGCAGTATCTCCCTGCCCAACTCTGCCACCTGCGGACAGGTAAGAGTGAGCCCAGCATGGCCTGGGCTTCTCCAAGAAACCTCTGGTTTCGGGGCTGAAACTTGTCGTGACCAAACCTTGCTTTTTGCACTCATTGTTCCTTGGCCAGGAATAGCCATCGGTGAGGACGTGGGGCTGGGGGAACAGCAACCAACGCCTCTCCGGCTCCACCAGCATTACGAGTGGCCGTCCCAATGACAGAGCATTGTAATGGGGCACCAGCTCCTCCAGAAACCCCCTCCCGTCCTGCCACAGGAGGAGATGGGGTCGTTAAAACACTTCAACGAGTATTTTGAGCTAACTTTTTAGTAAGGTCTATGGGTCGTGTCTTGTTGATGCAGTGGCAGTGCTGGACCGAGCTGCAGGTCCCCCAAGCCTTCTCCCCTTGGCTGCTGCTCCCCCGTACCTCACCTGGCAGGCTTGGTTTAGGCAGCACCAAGCTCTGCACTCCTAAACTGGGACAAAAAGCTGTATATTGTTCAGCATCTCTCCCGCTTTGTCAGTGTGGAAAGAGTTTTGTGGCATTTTGGGACTCCACTATGTTTTGGGCAGCTACTTCTGCACTGGGGTACCAGGATTATCCCCTGGGGAAATAAATTACTTATTCCTTGCCGCCGCTGGGAGCCCTGGGTGTGAGTTGGGCAGCAGGAGCATCACCCGGGAGCTGGTCAGAAACCTTTGCTGAGCCTGTCTCTGCGGGCATTTGGGGGTGTCAAGCCAAGAGGAAAACACTTGCTGCTCCTTTTAGGAAAGCGCTGTATGCAGTACAAAAGAAAAATAAAATTAAAAGGAGGTGTGAGCCCATTTACCTGCTGGTTTTTTGTGTAGTTGAAGTCGATGGCAGGAATGCTGCTGGCCCAAAAGAGAAAACTCTGGCCTGAATGGCTGGGGAAAGGAATCACTGGGAAAGCAAACAGCCCCGCGGGTCTCGGAGGCAGATAAAACGAATACTTTTTAACCTTTTTCTAAATGCTTTTATGGATCTAGTAATTGCTTTTTTTTAAAAAAAAAAAAAAAGAGAGACAGAAGTTGGTCAGCTTATTTTCTTCTGTACTGGGTTAATCTGCTCTTCGGGAACAAATCACTTGCCCCACAGGTTAGGTGCCTGGCAGGGAGGCAGAAAACACCCTGCGTTTCCTCCGAAGGGCTGGGTGGTGCCGCGGGCTGGCCGGGGCAAAACTGGGGGGGGG
>NW_008794411.1:1210843-1214334 GCF_000699145.1 Aptenodytes forsteri
ACAAACAGCCCCGCGGGTCTCAGAGGCAGATAAAACAAATACTTTTTAACCTTTTTCTAAATGCTTTTATGGATCTAGTAATTGCTTTTTTTTTAAAAAAAAAAAAAGAGACAGAAGTTGGTCAGCTTATTTTCTTCTGTACTGGGTTAATCTGCTCTTCGGGAACAAATCACTTGCCCCACAGGTTAGGTGCCTGGCAGGGAGGCAGAAAACACCCTGCGTTTCCTCCGAAGGGCTGGGTGGTGCCGCGGGCTGGCCGGGGCAAAACTGGGGGGGGGATTTTTGGGACCCCCCCCGCTGCATATGTCAATTAATGAACGCTTCTGTGCTTTCCTCTCCGCAGGAGCCTGGGCATCGCCGGATGGGCTGCGAGCACCGGCAAGGTAAATGTTGGGAGCTGTTTTATTTAGCGCCGCTGGTTTTTAGTGCCTCGAGCAATTCACGTCCCGCTTTTCCCATCGCAGCCCCGCTTGCCCTGGTTGGAAGCTTTTAGTGATGTTACTCCCACCCTGCCACTGCGCCTGCAACGCATTGCTGCTTAATTACTGCTGTACCAGCCGTGCACTTAGCCTGACTGACAGCTCCCGACGGCTGTGCTCGGGAATGGTATCAGCCTGGCAGAGGTGTTTGGTTTGGGTTTGTTGGTTTTTTTTCAATCTGTCCTTGTTGCATTGCCTGCTCCAACCTCCTGGCACGCTCTCCCTCGGGCTTTGCAAGCTGCCTGGCAGAAGGGTGCTGGAGGTGGCCTGAGGTTTGCCAGGCACCCCGATGTTTGGGTGATGGGCGGACAGACCGGCCAGGAAAGGTTGCTCTGAGCAACAAGGATGTTCTTTTTAAAAAAGAAAAACCAGGGACTTTGCTGCTTCTTTCAAATCTTTGGAAACGGGTTAGATAAAAATGCAGGAGGCGAATCTGCCTCGTGCCCGTTGCGGCACCGAGGGCAGGAGGAAGGAGACCCAGTAAACAGAATTAAAAGAAAAACCAAACAAAAAGCCCCACTGCAATGAAGAGTAGAAAAGGAAAGTGGTTTCTGCCCGGGTTGGCGGAGGGCTGGGCGGGAATCCCTCGGGGGCGCGTTGCTGGCTGAGTCCGTGCTCCGGGCTGGCACTAGCTGAGACCAGCTGTGCTGCTGTACCCACCAGCCCCGGCTTTCTCAGAAGTTGACTGGTTTTAATAAAAAAATTGTTGTGTTTTGGGTTTTTTGTGGTGGTTTGGGTTTTTTTAAACAGCAATTGATTATTTTTGTGGTAGTGTTTTTTTTTTTTTTTACTGCTTACGTGGGGACCTCGTGGGGGTGACAGTGGCGGAGGCTTTGCCGTCACGCATTCGCCTCGTGCAACGCCGGCACCCCCCAGGAGCCCTCGCCGGCTGCTGTGCAGGCTGCTGCCGGCAAAGGTTTTGGTTTCCCCAGGGCAGGGGCTCGGGGGATTTCCTGATTTTATTTTTTCTCTGCTGGTGTGGTGCAACACGTAGCTCCTCTGTCCAAAAAGGTGGGAGCTCCCCAGGCAACCGTGGGCAGCTTCTGGTGCAAAGCAAATGGGACACGTCCTCCGTGCCGGGCTGGGATGGAGAGGGCTGTCGGCTCGGGGATGGAAGCGTGGAGAAGGTTCCCGAGATCTGTTTCAGAGAAGTGGCCCATTGCTAAAATGAAATCCTTAATTATGGTTGCAATCTCTTTAGCGGCTCGGCGCGATCGCTTGCCTGATTAGTCAGCGGGGAGGAAGATGCGGCAGAATTGGGCTTTCCCATACATAATTAAAGCTAAGGGGAGCCCAAACACCAATGCCGATAAACACGCTCGGTAAATAAATACAGAGGGCAGAGCACGCGCGTCGCTGCCCCAAGCCTCCTGCCAAGGCAGGCAGCATTTTCTCACATGCTTTTAGAGTCAAAATGCATCAAGCGCGGGTGGGTTTCGGCAGGCCAGCCCTGTGCCAAGGGCTGGGGAGCCGGGGGCCAAAAGCCCTGCCGGGCCACCGCGCCGGCGTGCGGGCAGAGATGGGACATCTCTATCCCGGCGCTTTGTGCCTGTTGAGGCTGCTCATGGTCCCAGGAGATACCCTGGGGTTTCTTTCTTACCTCCCCCCCAGCTTTGCTGTCCCTGCGTGGTGTTTCAGGGTGTCCCCCTGATACCCATCAGCACGATGGGGTTCAGCAGCCCCACACCTGCTGTTGGGCAGACGGAAACCCCCTGGTCGGGGCTGCGGGGCTTGGACGGGTGCATCTGCAGGCGAGGGAACAGCAAACAGCTACACATCCTTACACCCTCTGGCTTCACCTGCTGATTTCCAGCAGGGCTTCAGTTTTTTTAAGCCCCTGCTATCCAAGAGGATGGGACACCCAGCAGCAAGTGACGCCTACTCCCAAAAATGTGTAAAGCAAACCCCTTGCCAGAAGTTTTGTGCTCCGGGTGTGAAGGGGTGAGTGATGCAGGCTGCTCCGGAGAGAGCCTGGGCTTGGCTTTCTGCTCTCTCCAGCGTGCCCAGGCTTTTGGCATTAGGAAATACCCTTGGGGTATCGCCGTGCGCACTTCTCGCCTGGAAAACTGCAGCGATAATAAGCACTGCTGATTTAGTTTCTTTTTTTATATATCTATTAGCACATTTCCTAGAAACTGGCACACAGCAGAGGGGATGTTCTTGGCTTACTTAATTGTGTATCTCCAATTTTTCTTGGAAACCCAGAAGGTTGCTGTAATTGTTAGCCCCTGCCGTCTGCATCCTGAATTTGACAGATGCAAACGTGACGCTGGAAGGGAGCAAAAGCTCAGGCTGGTCACTAACGCCTTGTGCCTGACAGAGACTAAACTGCTTTTATGGGAGCGGTGGGATAGAGTCCTCTGTCCGGCCAGGACCCGGATGCGCGGTTGTGACCATGGTTGGTGCCCGGAGCTGCTGCCTTGGGTACGACCCGGACCCAGAAGCTGAAATGGAAACACATCTACATAGCTACTGATGTACCAGGGGAGCTGAGAGAATTTGCCGGCAATGCCAAGCACATGAATGAGAGGTGGGTCTCTCACCCCGACAGAAGAGGATAAAACCCAACTGTTAATTATTTTGGAAAATAAATGCCAAAAGCACGGTGCAGCATGGCGGTGGGGGGGTGGAACTGGTGTCTCAGAAAATAAATGCCAAAAGCACGGTGCAGCGTGGCGGTGGGGGGGTGGAACTGGTGTCTCGGTGTCTGTGGTTTTGCTGCTACAAGGCAACGGGGTCCAGTCCCGGGTTAGTGATAACAGCTGTAGGCTACCACGCTTCGGAAGCGTGTTCCACATCTGGATGCTGATGCAGAGAAAGGCTGTTTATCTTGCCCAGTAACATCTGCCTCGCACGAAAAAAGCAAGTTGTCCTTTCTTTCTAGTTCTGTCCCCCAAAATAATAGCGCCTTGCCACCCCATGCAGCCTCTATGGGGTGAGGCTCCTTCCCTCTCACGGCCCCGCCGCGGAGATGATGATGATGATGCTGCTGCTGCTGCTGCTGCTGCTGCT
>NW_008794411.1:1214464-1216091 GCF_000699145.1 Aptenodytes forsteri
CCAAGCCAAAATGCAGGCAGCATCCGAGCGTGGTCCCCACTCTGTTTCTAGCAGGGTTTCGGGGTCTCAGCAACCCCGGAGCACGGGGGTTGCACGATCCTTAGGTAACTTCGCTAGCAAATAGCCGCGGTCAAAGGCGGTGGCCCAGGTGATGTGTTTGCTAGGAAATGGTTTGAGCGATGATGGCAGCTCTGGAGCACCGTCAGCGTCCACCGCAGGCTCCCGGGTGGGGAGGGAGGAGGACGGTCTTTGCTGATCCCCCCATCTTTCCGGAGATGAGGTTGTCGGCGTTGTGGCTGCCGGAGGGACACCGGCAGGGACCGACCTGCCTGCAGCCCAGGGCGCAATCCCCCCCTCCATCCCGTGCCATGCCAGCCAAATCCACCTCAAGTCTCTCATCGTGGGGAAACCGAGCAGAGACCTGGGGGCTACTGACGCTCCCCAGTACAGAGAGGAACCAACACGAAAGGGGGTTTCTTCTCGTTTTCGCTTATGGTCAGGTCAGGTGAGTGTGGCAACTCAACTGCTAACGCTGCCCGCAAAGCCTGGGGCCTTAATTAGCTTCAAATTTATTTCCCCCGCTTCTGCCCATTAATCCTCTGCGCCTTGCAGAGTTTTCCCTTTTGGGATGGAGGCCCTCTGCCCCGTTGGTAAGGCCGTTGCTCCTTTTGTATCCCTTTATTTCATTTATTGTTTTCCTTTGACCATCACTTCAGCCCATCCGTGTTTTATTGCTACAGTACGGGCTGTTTTAATTTGCTGGTTCATCTTTGCACGGCGCAGCTCTGCGTGCCAAGGTATCGTTATCTGCTTTCCTTAGTATATTTAGATCTTGTTCTCCTGCCAAAAAACACCAAATTTGGGCTTGGGGGATTTTTCCCATCGTTTTCCTGGCTGGGTTTGCCATCTTCCTGCCTCTCAACCTGGGGCCGCTTTGCCCGCAGCACCCCCAAAACTCAGCCGGTGCTTGGCAGGGCTCAGCTTGGCAGGCGGCTGGGGAGGCTGCGGGGGTCTCACACGGGCAGGGGAGCGGGGTTTGGGGTACGGAGCGGGGAAGCCAGGGCTGCAGGGGTGCCCAGAGGCCCCATCTCAGGTGATGGGCTAGTGCCTCCAGCTAGCTGAATATCTGAATACCCACAGAGAGCCATCTTTGGGGGCAGTTGATGAATGTTTTCAGTGTTCTTGCTTAATTTTTTAGACCGTTAGCTCCCAGGACTAGAGCTGGGACCTCCTCCTCCTCCTCCTCCTCCTCCTCCTGCTTGCAGAGCTGGGGCTGTGCCCCTTCCCAGCCCTCCCCACCACCCCAGGGGTGCAGAAAGCCTTTCCAGCAGCAGCGAGGGTGCTTTTTTAAGTCTTTATTGCGGCTGCAGGAATACATCGGTGGTGCTGCCAGGGGGCGGCAGGGAGCCGTGAGCTCGGTGGCACCTTCCTCTCCCGGCGCAAGGAAAAGCAGCCGTCTGCCGGGCGTCCTCCAGCCCAGTTCCCTCGCGCTCCCTTTCGACGTCCCGCTTCCCTGCATGCCCCGCAGAGCTCAGCCCCGGGCGCGTGGCCGTGACCCCTTTCCCCAGCCCCATAACTACCCCCTCCATCCGTGCATGACCGGAGAAGCGGTCCTCGACGCCGGCAC
>NW_008794411.1:1216212-1219862 GCF_000699145.1 Aptenodytes forsteri
GTGGGGGGCCGTGGCTTTACCTTGGCGGCGCAGTAGAGGGGGGGCGAGTTGGGGGGGCAGCAGGTGGAGGCGAAGTCGGCTCGCTGCTCCACCAGCTGCCCCAGCAGCTCGGGGCTGGCCTTTGGCATCGTCTGCATCAAGCTCTCCCGCAGCCTGCGGCGTGGGGACCGGCGGGTTTTAGTGGGGACCCGGGGGCATTAAATACCCATACGGCATTTTCAGGGGGAGAAGCACACGCGGATGGCAGCGGGAGCAGGGCTGGATGCCCTGCAAGGGATGTCTTATGTGCTTCCCTGTATTTTGCTGCTATTCAGACTCAAAACCACCAGCTCCGTTCGTGCATCCTCAAAATTTTGGCCAGATTTTGCTTGCTTCCGCTGATCCAGTTTTTGGGAGGGGGAGGGGAAGGCTTACCTCTTCTTGAAGTCGAGGAAATTTAACTTGGTGTACTGCCCGCAGAGCTGGTTGGCCTTTTCCAGGAAGGGGTGCAGCTCTTCTCCCATCTGCTGGCGCTGGGTGGCAGAGGATGGCTGTGACCAGGCTGGGAAAAGCCTCTGTGGGGGTTTGGGGGGCGCAGGGCCAAGGGGGGAGAGCAGGGTGAGCCAGCGGAGCCGTCCCCGCTGCTCACCTTGCTGTCCAGGCAGGCGGAGGAGTCCTTGGCAGAGCAGCACTCCACCCTGACTTTTTCGGAGGCGTCATATAGCTTGCCGAGAAAGGCGTCGGGGACGGTGGTGTGCCTCCGCGCCAGCTCAAACAGGTACCTGGAGCGGGGAAACGAATTGCCATATGAGTTTTTATTACCGGTGCTGCTCAGTGTGGGATGGTGGCTGCTTTTTGCATCTTTGTGCAGTCCCTGGGGACGATAGCCCTGAGGGAAGAGAGGATGCTCCCCCGGTTATCCTAACAATAATTAAACCATATAACGAAGACAAGGGGAGAAGGAAGGGTCAGCCACTCAGCCGCCGCGGGTACCGCTCACCTCTTGGCATGGCGAGCCCCCTCCTCGCCGCAGAGCTGCTCGTTCGTCGGCTTCTGCGCCTCCGGCAGTTTGGGGGCAGGCGCCGGTGGCAAGGCCAAGATGCAGAAATAGCTCTGCATGAGGTTTTTCCCATTGCAGCAGTCAGCAAACCTCTCATCTCGGGCCACCAGCGCGCCGCAGGCTTTGGCCGTGTGCTCCGATAACTGCGAAGAGGGGAGCCAGAGGGTGTGTGGGGCTCGGCATCCTGCCGGGGTTGGTGAGGCTGCGGACCCCCTCACCGTGATGGGGTTCACTCTCTAAGCCCGTGCTGTGACTCGGGAGGTGGTTTTTGGGGTGGGCTCCTGGCTCCCCTACCTTCTTCTGCATGCAGTCCTCGGCCACCGAGTCACAGCACTGGGAAAACACCTCGGCAGCATCTTCTGCCAGGGGGAAAAGGTCCTCGAAGGAAGCACCGGGCATCTTCTGAGCAAGCGAGGCGAGGTAGCTGGGCAGGCACAAGGTGTACGAGGGGCTTAGGGAGCTCAGCTCCCCCTTCCCCTATTAACAGCTCCAAGCAGGGGTTTCGCCGCGTAGAGGTGTGGGAGGGAGATGATGGGGAGCCACGGGGCTCGCTCTGCGCCTCCGCTATACACAGAGTGTTTCCATAGGATGCTACAGCACACTTGTTCTGACATCTTAATTAAAGTTTGTCTTCGCGAACGCTGCCTGCGAACAGGATCCGCAGCTTGAAGTAGGAACGCGCTCCCAGCCTGACCCGTGCGCAGGGAGAGAAAAGGCCATTTCCCCCTTTTACCTGAAGGTGACTTTCTCCTTCCCGTACGCCGTGAAGCGGGAGCAAACCCGGTTTGACAACAGGGTGAGGAGGGAGAGGGTTTTCCTTTCAAGTTTCTGCCACAAAAAGAAGATGGAGGTGTCCTCCAAGGGAAACGGAAGCCTTTCCCAGCCACCTTTCCCCGGGCCATCGGCACGGTGCTCGCCCGGCTCTCCGGGGAGCGAGGATGGGGACGAGCCTGGTGGTCCGAAGGGCCTCACCTCCTTCAGGAAGCAGGAGGTGGGCGCAGGGGAGATGCAGCAGGTGGAAACCATGGAGAGGAAGGTCCTGGTGGAGCCCAGGAGCACGGGCAGGGGTGCCTGGCCATAGCTGCTGGCGTACTCGTGCAGAAACCTGCGGCAGAGGCAGGCTGAGGAGATGCGGCACCCCGGGATCGGGTGCTCGGGGGCAGGGGATGTGGGGTTTTTGGGGCGTTAGGGCTGCCCGGGGATGGGAACCCTCTCCAGGTACCACCCCCTGCTGCTGTACCATCCCGTGCTGCCTGCTTATTGCACCAAGCCATCGAGCGGGCTGGTGGCCCCTCTCCAGCCACTCGCACAGGTGATGGCACCCCTCATCCCTTCGGTAAAATCTTGTTCCTGGGGCCTGTGCAAATGCAGGACACCCCGACCCTTTCCTCTGATGCGCTGGTAGCCCCACGGCCAGCAAGAGCCGCAGCAGCGGGGGCGAGACCGGGCGAGGTTTGCTTGGTGGGCACCCGGACGTCGGCCGGCACCAGCACGCACCTGGGCTCAACCCGGCGTTATCGGCGAGACCGGGTGCCGTCCCCAGCCCGGCTTACCTGTCTGCAAAGTCCTTAGGGTCCTTCTTGAAGGCCTGGCAGAGCTCTTCGTTGGAGGGCTGGAGGTAGCGGGGCAGCTGCTGGGGCGGGTGCCGCAGGGCGGCCAGGCACAGCTTCTGCTCCAGCCCCTCCTGGGCGCAGCAGCCGGCCGTGCCGGGGTGGGCCGGGAAGGGCGAGCCTGCCCCGCAGGATTTGGCCGACAGAGCTGAGGACTGTGGGAAGGAGAAGAGGTTACGTGCCGGGGGGCCATCCCGTCCCGTCCCCCCGCCCCCGGTTTTGGGGGTCCATCGCCCGGTTGCAGTCAGCCTCACCCCGGCATCGTAGCAGGAGGGGTCGGCACCTTCGACGCAGCAGGTTTCAGCCAGGGAGACGATTTCGTGGACGAGGTGGCTGATCTCCTCGAAGGTGGCATTGGAGAATTTCCTGCTGTTGGCGATAATGGTCCTGGGAGCAGGGAGCAAGGAGAGGATGAGCCGGAGGCATGTTTCTCTCTCTTAAAAAAAAAAATCACATTGCAGCATCATTCTGCCAAAACGGGGTTTAACACCATCAGCCAGAGAGGAGCAGCTGCGGCGCTGCCAGAAATGGCAGCGTATTCCTTGGAAAACAGACGGGAAAGACCCAGAGCGGGTCTCGGGCTGGGGGCTGCCCTTTCCAGGGGATCATGCACCAGCTCTGTTAGAATTCCTAATTATTTAGGCACCTAATTTGTTTTGAGGAGTTCAACAATGAAGCAAACTTCTCTCCTGTTAAGAGCAACCGGAGTCCTCATTCGCAGGGAGTGAATAAATCTTCCCCTTTCTAAGATTATTTTTAGTTAATTTTTTTTGGTCTTGGCTTAGGTGCTGAGTGTCCTGGGAGGGCAAATACGGCAGGAGGTACCTACAGGGTTCGGAAGTCCTCCTTCCCCAGGGCCTGGAACTCCTGGCAGACTTTGTCCCGGACATAAGCTTTACCTGTAAGCGCAGAAAAAGGAAGGTCTGTGAGCAGGATTTGTGCCTCGGCTCACTCGGGTGCAGCCTGGGTGGTGGCCAGGGAGCCGGGAGCCGGCGAGCCCG
>NW_008794411.1:1221010-1224952 GCF_000699145.1 Aptenodytes forsteri
GGTTTTACCCCCATCAGCCAGAGAGGAGCAGCTGCGGCGCTGCCAGAAATGGCAAGCGTATTCCTGGAAAACAGACGGGAAAGACCCAGAGCGGGTCTCGGGCTGGGGGCTGCCCTTTCCAGGGGATCATGCACCAGCTCTGTTAGAATTCCTAATTATTTAGGCCCCTAATTTGTTTTGAGGAGTTCAACAATGAAGCAAACTTCTCTCCTGTTAAGAGCAACCCCGGAGCGGGTCTCGGGCTGGGGGCTGCCCTTTCCAGGGGATCATGCACCAGCTCTGTTAGAATTCCTAATTATTTAGGCACCTAATTTGTTTTGAGGAGTTCAACAATGAAGCAAACTTCTCTCCTGTTAAGAGCAACCGGAGTCCTCATTCGCAGGGAGTGAATAAATCTTCCCCTTTCTAAGATTATTTTTAGTTAATTTTTTTTGGTCTTGGCTTAGGTGCTGAGTGTCCTGGGAGGGCAAATACGGCAGGAGGTACCTACAGGGTTCGGAAGTCCTCCTTCCCCAGGGCCTGGAACTCCTGGCAGACTTTGTCCCGGACATAAGCTTTACCTGTAAGCGCAGAAAAAGGAAGGTCTGTGAGCAGGATTTGTGCCTCGGCTCACTCGGGTGCAGCCTGGGTGGTGGCCAGGGAGCCGGGAGCCGGCGAGCCTGCATCTGCTGGGGTTTGGGAAAATGCCGGCTTTGCTTTCCCCTGCAGTCCTGCCCCCTCTGCCCTTCTCCTCGGGTGGCAATAGAGCTCGTTTCCAGCAACCTTTCCCCTTGCAGAAAAAAAAACAAAAACAAAGCAGCACGGGTCTGCTTAATTGAGTCTCCTGCGGAAAACAACTCGTGTCTGCTGCTTTTTGCCAGGGAAAATGATCATTTGGGGAACAGCCTGTTCCCACTTGACCCCCTGTTTTGCTCTCGCTTTCCGCTTCCCTCCCCTGCAGCAGCAGCGGCGGCGGCGTGGGAATGAGGGATGCTACGCCACCACAAAACGCGGTCCAAAGGCTGCGGGGCTCTTGCTTTAGTCACTCGAGGATTGTTATTTTCTCACACGGTTGCTTCTTTTCTCGAGCCAGGCTTGGTGGTAGGCCCTGGGGAGATGGTGGCACAAGCGCTGCAGACCAGCAAAGGCTGCTGCTGCGCTGCCGGCCTCGGAGAAAGCACCGCCGGTACCCGGGCTGCTGCTCCGGCTCCGCAGTCAAAGAAAGGGGCAGGGGGAAAACCCCTCCCTGTAGCTGGGAGACCTCTAGGTAAAACATTAGGTCCGTTCGCCCCTTGTCCAAATGGATGTTTCTGTGCGTTTGGAACGCGTGGTGTTAGTTTTTCTGGCAGGGTTTGGAGACCGTAAGGGCTGGGAGCTCTGGAGACGGGACCATGGAGGCCAGGAGCACCCGGCAGCGAAGACACCCCCGGCCACTCTCTCATCCCTGGAAAAACGCTATCGATTTTTGCTACAAACAGCATTGACTAGACTTTGGTACCGGCAGGGTAAATACTGATACCAGTATTTACTGGTATTACAGCGCGGAGCGGGGTCACCTCCCCAAAAGCAAGGGGTTATGTGCCGTTACACTGACGGTCACGCTGCTTCGGTGGGAAAGAAAGGGCGAGGGGGCATTTGCAAGGCTGGCAGCGCCAGGAAAAAAGGGGAAGCCGTGGTAAAAGGCAATTCTCTTTCCTCACAGGAACAGGGGCTGTCGGTCCTGCTGTAAGTGCCATCTTGCTGCATTTCTTTTCATTTTCATAAAGCGGTATGGGAGAAGTAAGTTTCGAGGGGGTTTTTTGGCAGGTCCATGATTCCCTGCGGAGCTGTGAAGGCAGCAAGGGGAGGCACAGAGCATCATTTCCATCCGAGGGGTGGGTTTTACAGTGAAATGGTGCTCGTGAAGGGGGTCGGAAAATCTTATTTTCCCTTGCAAAGGGAAGAGGCCGGGCCCTGCGACGCCATCCTCTCCTTCTCCCTCCCCCCCCGACCCCAGCCCAGCCTCTTCCCCTCCCCACTCCTCCAGCAAAGGGGGTGGCCTGGGTACCGAAACGTCATCCCACGCCTCCCCTTTCTTCTCTCTGATTCCTGCCCAGCGACTTGGCAGTGGGCTGGGGAGAGGGCAGGCCACCGAAAACCGCCGGAGCTGACGGACCCTAGCCTCGTACCCCTCGTCCCCGAGGGAGAGCAAAGCCCCAGGCGCATGATAAATACCTCGGTGCTCGGCACGTGCAGTGGCTAAAAGCAGCAGCAGGGCGAGAGCTGCCTTCATGTCAGGGTTGGTTTCCCTCCTCCTGCCAAAAAGCGGCGCTGGGAAACCCATCCCAGGGTTTATATGGAGGTAGTGCCAATTGCCGGGTGAATGATTAATCCTGGCGGCGGGGCAGAGGGCGAGCATCCTTGGCCTGCCTGCCACAGCCTGGGTGCCAGCACCTCCAAAATCGGGCTGATTTTAATCATTAACTCAGCAAAATGGGGATGCGTTGCTGTGGGACCGCAGGCAGGGTCCTCCTGCCCATGACGGATGATGGGCGCAACATGAGCGACAAGAGGAGATGTGCCGGGGAAAGCGTCCCGTGCATCCCACGAGTGCAAAGCCACGTGTGGTCAGGCCAGTAAATGGTCCTCCCAGCCCCGTGCGAGGAAGGAGCCCGCGCTTTTGGGGTGCAAGCCACCAAACTCTCCCAGGGCGGTGATTAGGTGGGGATATCTGCTCCGCGAGGCGATGGTGGCCCGACGCAGTGCCCTGCTCCACCGTGACCATGTTTCACCGGTGCTGGGTCAGGCTGACTCCCACCCGAAATGACCGATGGCCGGGTGTCGTGCACGCACGTGCCCGAAGGTTTGCTGCTTTCTGAGAGCATGCATTGCTTTTTCCCCTTCTTGGGCTGCCAGCGGAGCCCCGGAGCCCCCCGGGAGCTGCAGCAGAAGGGGCGGCGGGTGCTGTACGTGGCACTGGCGAGGTGCCGGGCTGGCACTCGGGCTGGGGGAAAGAGGGACCGCGGAGCCACCGGGGTCAGGAGCAGCCTATTTATTCAGCCTTAGGAAGGCAGACGGCGGGCATCGCGTCCCGAGGCTGCTGCAGAATAAATATCTAGCAAATACCGGCCCGGGTGAGCGGTGTTTGCTGAAGCAACCGGCTCCTCTCGGGTGGCTTCCTGCGGGCGGACAGACCGGTGCCGCCCTGGGGCTTTTTAAAAGCTCGGTCACGACTAAAGCAACCAAATCTTAAATATCCCTTTTTCCAGGCAAGGATACAGAGTTTGCAGCTGTTTGGGGCAAGTGGCATCTGAGCCGGTTGCTGCTCATCTTGGGCCGCCCTCCAAATCTTGCAGTGGTGGGCTTGTTTCTTGGGACAGTCCTGCAATAGTTGTGGTCTAGAGCTGGCTCTGGGCGAAAACAGAGGTGACACCGGGACTGTGTGCCCATCCAGATGCGTGGGGAAGTGGGGTTTCTTGCTTTTACTGGGACTAAAGGTGCTTTTCCCCTGCGAGCAGCCCCACCTAGGTGAATGTGCCCGCCGAGATGGTCTTCAGTACGGGGACAATGTTTTTAGACCTGGGGAATAATAAAACCAGAAACAGTCGCATAGTGTGGCTGCTCGGGAGGATTCAGGGCCATTAGAGATCAGAGGAGGGTTTGATTACACTGTGCTTGCAGAAGAAAACTGGGTAATGGGCTATTTGGGTATAAACACAGATCTTATGTCTCTTCTGTGACCACTCTGTATGAGTCAAGCCGTAATTTCCCAGCAGCTTGCTGTTGAATCGCCACCTATTCAGCCTGTTTTGAACAAAAACCCGGGCATGGGTTAAACCAGATGAAAGATAATTGCTTGTAAAATCACTGCAAACCAGGGGGATGCTTAACAGCTCATCAGCCGCTGGAGTGGGATGTGAAAAATTATGAAAACTGGTGGTGTGCTAGGCTGAAACCTAGCTGAAACCTAGGCTGAAACCTAGA
>NW_008794412.1:0-239 GCF_000699145.1 Aptenodytes forsteri
TGGCTGTGGTCTGGCACGGGGAGGGGGTGTGTGTTTAAGTGTGGCACAGTGGGGGACTGCGGTGGGGCGCGGTGTGATGGCATGGGGGTGTGCACACCCTTGCACAGGTGTGCAAGGGGGGAGAGCTGCTCTGTGTGCACGGGTGTGCAAGGGGGGAGAGCTGCTCTGTGTGCACGGGTGTGCAAGGGGAAGAGCTGCTCTGTGCATGGGTGTGCACAGGTGGGCAAGGGGGGAGAGTT
>NW_008794413.1:0-1369 GCF_000699145.1 Aptenodytes forsteri
CATTTTTTGTTGTCTTTAACGACAGCAGCGATTGCATTCTACCCTTTTTGTGCTTCCTGGGCTCTCAGTGTGCGTTTTGGGGCACCCTGGACCCCTTGGTGTGCCTCTCTCTGCATCCCTGGAGCCCTGGGTGTCCCCTTGAGGGTACCTCAAGCCCCTACTGTCAATTCTGGGATGCCCCTACCCCTTGGTTTGCTTTCTGGTGTGCCCAGTCCCCCTGAGCATGCCTTTCTGCGCACTCTGGACCACTGGGTGGGCCTGTTGGGTCTCCCCACCCCACTCAATGTGCCTTTCAGGGTGCATGGCATCTCTCGACGTGATTTTCAGTGTGTGACAGAGCCCTGGATGTGTCTTTTGGCTCCTCCCTATACCCCACAGTGTGTGTGTCAGCATTGCCCGAGCTTCACATTGTGCATTTTAGTGCACCTTCAGACCCCTCACTGTGCCTTTGGCTGCCCCAGACCCCTGGATGTGCCTTTCAGGGCACCCCAAACAGCTTGACGTGAGTTTCAACAGGGTGTCCTGTTCTCACAGGGTGTGTGATTCAGGGCATCTCCAGACCCCTGGATGTGCCTTTCTGGTAACTCTGGACCTATCCGTGAGCCTTTCCAGATACCCCTGATAAGGTCGTCCCTGAGGTATGGCTTTCTGGAAGCAGGAGGGCAGGCCCAGCCACAAGTACGGTGGAAAGCCTGCCCACGGCCATGGCTTTGGCCCCATTGCAAAAGAGTTAAAGGGCTCACTGAAAACCTGCCAAACTCACTTGGAGAAAAGCATTAGCCAGGATCCCCGTCTTGTCCACATCTCGGAGCAGGTCTTCGAAGAACCTCATGACCACTCTCCTTCCTCGACACACCAGGATGCCGAAGTTCTTGAAGACGAAGTTGAAGTACATGCCTTTGGTCAAGGCCCACGCGATGACTTTCAAGGTCGCCTCGATGCACGTCAAGACCTTCCCTCCTCAGGTGCCACTTGCCAGAGCCCGTGAAAATCTCAAACAGGGCATTGGAGATTTCATGTCTACCCTCTGCACTGCAGTGTGCCTGCACAGATCGAGGAGGAGGCATGCCTGAAAACCAGGCCCTGAACCCTCCTGCAGCACGGCCCTGCCAAGCTTCCCCGGAAAGCCCCAGCGGCAGGGAACCATCCTGGAGGGAGCTGGCAGGGGTTTCCCCAGCGGGGCCGGCACCAGGGGATGGAGGGCAGCAGCCCGGCCCTGGAAATAAGGGTTTTGCTTCTGGGAAGCTCAGAGCCGTCCACGAGGGACAAAGGATACCCCCGGACAACCAAGATAACGCCAGCGTCCTAAACGCCTCCGACGCGTCTCTGACACCCTCCCGGCAGCGGCTGGCGTCACAGGTCAGTAACT
>NW_008794413.1:2027-8254 GCF_000699145.1 Aptenodytes forsteri
GGGGGAGCGTCGGGGGGCTGTAGGGTTACAGGGGCGCATTGGAAAGGGCTTGCAGCAGTGCTGCGGGGGAGGGGTGAAGGGGTGCAAGGTTGCCTCAGGAGGGGGCTTGCAGGGGTGAGGGGGTGCAGCGGGAGGTTGAGTTTGTGGGAGTTCCCCGGGTGCTGAGGTGGGGAGGCTGGCGTGTGTGAGTAGGGCCCGGAAGGCTGACCTGGCCACCGTCTCCCCAGGAGGTCGGCCGCATGAAGATCGAGCTGTTCGCCGATGTTGTACCCAAAACGGCAGAGAACTTCAGGTAAGGAGCAGCCGGCGTTCCTGCAGCTCAGCCTGGACCCGGGCTGCGAAGGCTTTATGGTGCAGGAATGTCTCTGGTGGCAGAGTGACTACCTGCCCCCCAGAACCGCTGCACCTGCTTTGCTCCTCTCCCTGTTCCCAGAGAGATGTGACCGTGCAGCATCCTGATCCCTCGGGGGAGCCCATCTGGCTGGAAGGTGGAGGACTCCAGTCCCTCTCTGCTCCCTCTGTGGAGCTTCTGATACGCTCGGCGCGCTTATAAGAGGCAGTACCTTAACGTCACGTTAAGAGTTCTCTGCCACTGGCTGAAGGATGTACCACTTTGGACATCCCACTTCCACGGGAGAAATGAATATACCCTGTTCTCTGTGAAACACAGTGCCTGCTCCATGTTCAGTCTCTTACAACCTCTCTCATTTTTAAATATCTGACCTCCTCAACTGCAGAAAGTGCAGAAGTCTGTTTTGAAATGGAAGTGGGGAGCAGTTACTGCCGGTTCCTGTTTCACTGGGGGTATCCCGATGCAGTAGGGAAAGTCCTGCACAACAGTCAGTGCATATTCGCTGAATGCAGCCTTCTGTGTCCTTGGAGTTCAAATGTGGCTCACGCTCTGCTCTTGTTTGTTTTCCAGGCAGTTTTGTACGGGTGAATTCAGGTAAGTGGGTTATAGTGTCCTTTTCAGTAGCCTACTCAGAGAAACAGGGCTGGGTGAGTAGGAAGAAGGCTCACTTGGAAGTTTTTCTTACTCTACCAGTACAAAACGAAAGCGTTACGGAAGTCTGCTCTGATGAAATTGTGACAGGCTCGGTCAGTCATGGAGATGGCAAACTTTCCCTTTTGGGCATGACTTTGTTCGTGCTCAGGTTGCTCTGAAAAGCCGTGCCTGCACATCCCACCTGCTCCTGCTGCAGATTGCAGTGGGATCCCTTAAGATGATGGTATGGATGTTGTAAGGAACCGTGTCATTTAATGTGCAGAGCCCACTCGAGGTTTCCCTTGACCTCTGATAGCTGAGAGCCAGGCTGCAGCGCTCGGTTGTATATCAGGGCAGCTACTAATGTATAGGGCAACCGCTGGGGACTCTGAACTCCTGGGAGGGTTTTGTGTTGGGATATGCAGTAAGCTGCAACGATTTTCCTTTTTATCTCCTTGCAGGAAAGACGGTGTCCCTATAGGTTATAAAGGAAGCACTTTCCACAGGTAATTCTTCTGCTTTTGTTTAGGCACTTAAATAGCAGTCTGAGCTACGTGTGGTTTTGAGACCTGCCTCAAAGGCATTAATGGTCTGGGAGGCATTTGTAGGTCACGGCTAATGCCGTCCTTCTGTAGCTTTGGGGGACTTGGGGGTGCTGTCAGACGTGTACGCTGGGGTCGGTGGGAGGGATCCCCCGTTCCTGGTGTGCCAGGTCAGAGACGGTTTCCTGGCACGTGTCGCCTAATCGCTATCCCTGGTCGAACAGCAATGGGTCCCAAATTACCTGCTAGCAACCAGTTGTTAATATTTATTGTGGATTTTAGACTGTAGCATTCATAGACCCTGATAACTTTTGTTGTGCTATGAGGCAGAACTCCTTTTTATCACATATTAAGCTTCTTGAGGCATTTTTCTACCAAGAACTAAGTATTGTTTTACTTCTTTAGGGTAATAAAGGATTTCATGATCCAAGGAGGTGACTTTGTAAACGTATGTAGTTCTATATTCCTTTTGTACTTTTCCTACATGCATATTATAGCAACTGTTTCCAAGGGTCCGTGCTGATGTATGGGGTCTGTTGGCTCTCTTTTGAGGTACCCAGTAGTAACTGGAGGTTTCCTCATAGCATTGCTGCCACCTTACTGCAACAGACTATAATGTCCTTGAAAACAAATCTGGAGTCTTGGGTGAACATACCTGCTCCTTCCCAAAATATTTCCTCTCTAAAAAAAGCATGGCAGTACAGCTAGAGGCTTTTCAAACTTGCAGAGTTGTTTTTTTTTACCCTGTTGTCCTTCCTCCTTCTGTCCAAACAAGAAACCCTGCGCATTTCTACTAGCTTTGTGGAGAGGTACCCTAAGTACAGAACCAAGCATCTGGTGCAAGAGAGAGTTTAAATCAAAACTATCTTTTTGTTAGTGAATTGTCTCAATATAGAAAAGACTTTGTGCCGCAGCGGTGGTCATGCTCTGACTTGGGGATAAGCAGAGTATATGGGGAAGGCTGGAGGACCTCTGGGTCTCTTCATTGTCCTAGGACCCAGTAAAATTATTTCATTTCTGGAAGTGTTTCAAAATATGAGAGGGGTGGTAAAGCTTTTTTAATACAAAATTTATAAAACTTGGTTGTATGAAAGTCACTGAGAGAACTGACCGCACAGCGGGTGGCTCAGCCACACCAGGTTTTTAGGTAGTCGCTAATTGTGATGCTGCTCAAATGTCCCAGTGGGCTTTATTTCTTCCACTGAAGTTCAACAAGCATTACAGATTGCACCGGTATTTGTAATTTATAAATTACACTTATTACAAAGCCACTTGGGGAGCAAGAACGGTCACGTTGACCACTAAGATAGGGTATATGTTCCTTGTCTCAGAGCTGACAGTTTAAGTAAACCACAGAGAATAGGAGGAAAAGACGCAAGGGCAGAGCAAAAGATGTGGAGCTGCACATGGCATCTTATTTTCCTTTATTTTCCTGTTAAGTTTAGCCTAATAAGGAAAGTAAACGTCAAGTAGAAAGGCAATGAAGGGAGACAGGTTGCAGCAAGGCAGAAGAAATGGGGCTGAAGCGACACAGAAAGGGAAAATCAACACAGAAAGGGAAATTACTGTCAGAATAGTAAATTTAATTGACCGTGCCAGAGGTACCTGTTTGTATTGCTTCTGCAGCTTTCCCTGAAGGGTTCCTTGCTGCAGCATCTTTAAGGCTGTTCTACTGAAGGGTCCCTGCTCAGTCCTTTTGGCATCACACAGGAGTGTCTCTGCAATGCTGGACTAAAGAGCAGGGTGGCCTTTCAGCAATCCCACAAGCTAGGTGTCCTGTGTGAACCATGCGTCCGGCTTCTGCAAAGTTATAAACTCGTGAGCAGTCAAAGCTTGCAATCTGCAGCTGTTACGGGCCATGCTGCTTTAATTTATAAGTGTCTTGAGATCTGAGAGCTAGGGCTTGTAGAAAGTACAAGATGTCTCGACTTGGTAGAAAGTGCAGAAAAATTTAGAAACTCCGTATTTTAGAAACTGTCCTTGCTGAACAGAGAGATCACTTCCCTGTTTCCAGTAAAGTCACAGAAAATAAGGTGAAATAAGTAAGCATACCATCAGCCGACTTTTTCCACACAACCACTTCTGCTTTCCTTGTCACACCAGCCCACACTTCTACGTCCCCTCCCCTTTCCCTGCCAAGTCCGGGTGGGTCCATACCAAGCAATCTATAGCCTCCATCTCACTCTGGGAGGCTTGTACTTAATCCTTACTATCTCCATGGGTTTCTGCCAACATATGGATGGCAAACGATGTACTGTGTAGTTAGAAACCAGTCGCTGTTCCTCTTCAGAAATGAAGCATCTGAATGTGTTTGCTGCTGGTAGTACAGCATCTGCTTTGGGCTGAGTTTAATGCTGTCCTTTCGCTTGGGGATTTTAAATTTATGCTACAGAACAAATGCTGTGGCTGACTGGGCACCTCTCGCACAGGGAGACGGCACTGGAGTAGCCAGTATATATAGGGGTCCTTTTGCAGATGAAAACTTCAAGCTGAAGCACTCTGCTCCTGGGCTGCTCTCTATGGTGAGTATAAAATAATGACATTGTAAGACTAAAAAGCCTTTGGTACTTTCTCTGTGCCCTTTTCCTAAGTGTATAAATTATTTGTCAGACAACAGCAATCTCCACCATTGGATACAAGGTCTGAAAGACCTGCTTTGTAACCACTAGTCAGAAGGCTACTCATGGGTTAATGTGTTGAGTAACACAAAAGTCCTGATCCTGCAGCATCCTTTCTTTTTTACCTGCTGGAGTGCTGGGGCAGGCTTTGTTTGATCAGCTTTCGGAACAGCTTGATTCTTACAGTTTTCATGCAGTGGCAAGCAGTGGTGTTTTTTCTTCCCTGATACTGTTATCAAACACTGACCTCAGCAAGGATGAAACAAAGAGATTTGGGAGTTTCAAAGCCATAGCAGCATTACCATGGTATCTTTTATAACATACGCTTCCTGTTCAACATTGTAGGAAAAACTGCAACCATTGCATGTTGTCTGGTAGGAACAATACACTGACTTTTGCAACAGAAAGCAAGTGGAGCCAGTGCTTCACTGTTCCTATCCACAACTGCTTCTTCCCCAGCTCTTTCAGCTGCCCTGCCCTTAAAACCGCTTGTTTTGGGCATTTACCATTTGGATTAGTTATTCATCCAGTTCAAAACATGGCCCAAAAAGAGGTGTCACGACACAGCTAAGCAAACAGTGTACTGTAGTGTGGGAGAAGGGATCCCACGCTGGTATTACCAGCTTTGTGTTAAAGTGGCATGGCTCTGGAGCCATTCTGCTGGGCCAAACCATGGTCCATCCCAGCTGGATCCTTCCGAAGCTGGCCAACAATTAAGGAAAAGATCCAATGTGACCATGTCCTGTGCAGTCCTGCAGCTGCAAAACTTGCCCAGTTCACTTGTCAGCACAGAAACATGCTTTAGTACCTCCTGGTTGTCAGAAGAGCTTTGAAAAATAGAAATGGACTGAAGTGTTGCAGAGATGTTTTCTTAGCAGAGCACAAATGCTCTGGGTGTTGCACTTGGGTGCGAATTAAATTTCACATCTGCATGACACCGTTCCTGTGAATCCTGTGCCACTATGGTCATTACCTTTCTCATCCTGATCATCAGAACAGACACCTGTTTTTTTTCTATTCTGAGGAAACCTTCCAAATAGCAGAAAACAGCTGCTTTTTTTCTGCCCTGGTTCCTGGCTTTCAGTTTTCCCCAGGACAATACTGCGGCAGTAAGTACTCATCGCCAAAAATATTAGCCGTTTTTCAGGAGCATCCTCTAGAGCCCACATTTCAGCACAGTTTTGTGCTGAACGTGCCTTTGTAGAAGTATAATAAAAAGTTGGTGGCGTGGCTCTTGCGCACACTGGCACGACCAGACTTGGTGCCGTGCCACATCCCAGCACAGGGTACTCTCCTGCAGATGTATATCTTGCTTCCTTTGGTTTCTGTAGCAATAAGCTAAAAATACGCTAGGCTAGGTCTAGAGCAACAGCTCTTTCCTATGTGAGATGCATCTGCCTTCAGTTTTGGGAAGTCCTAATTTGTACACTTTTCATATTTTGCCATTCTCAACCCCCAGGCAAACAGTGGTCCAAGTACCAACGGCTGTCAGTTTTTCATTACGTGCTCCAAATGTGACTGGTTGGATGGAAAACACGTCGTGTTTGGTGAGTACCTGCAGCGGAGGCCTGGTGTACCAGCTCACGGGCAGTCCCTGTGGCGCAGCTGCTAAAATAAACAGCCACGGACTGCTTGTTCTTCCCCCCTCGCTTGTGCTAGCAGAGGTATCGGTGCAGCCAGATACTGAGATGGATCACTGTTGAAATGAAACATTTTTTTCCCAGGTTAGCTTTAGTCCAGATCAGTTCCTTGATGGGTGTGTTGTGTTGCTACATAAATCCTTGTGCCAGTGCAGAAGGGACAGACAGATGAGTGAAGGGATACCTTTCTTCTCCACTGTCAGAGAGGACTGAGCTTTCAGCAGAGTTTTTAGATAGCAGATGTGGTTTCATAGAATTACTAACTTTTCATGTACTGCTACTTGACCCCTCGCTACAAGAAGGACGTCGAGGTGCTGGAGCGTGTCCAGAGAAGGGCAACGAGGCTGGTGAAGGGTCTGGAGAACAAGTCTTACGAGGAGCAGCTGAGGGAACTGGGACTGTTTAGCCTGGAGAAAAGGAGGCTGAGGGGAGACCTCATCGC
>NW_008794413.1:8438-16257 GCF_000699145.1 Aptenodytes forsteri
GAGTCCCCATCCCTGGAGGTATTTAAAAGACGTGTAGATGAGGCGCTTAGGGACATGGTTTAGTGGGCATGGGGGTGTTGGGTCGACAGTTGGACTCGATGATTTTAGAGGTCTTTTCCAACCTTAGTGATTCCATGATTCTATGATTCTATACTTGAGCTGTAGGATTTCAAGGCCAGCCTTTAAGCTGATGTCCTACTTGCTACTTCCTCCAATTCTTAAGTAACACTGATATCGTTCATTGCTGGTTTTTGCATCGTTACAAAGGTTGTGTTGATAGAGAGGTAGTTCATGCTGTAGTTTAGCACAGCTGGTGCCGGTAGGTCTCAAAACCTAGATTTCTACACGTGCCACCCCTGCAATGGGAAAATGCACTTAATCTATTCTGAATGTGGAAAATGTTTTAAGAGGGATTGTTTCCTTTATCAGTTCAGAGATCAGTAACAAACCCTCAAGTGCCCAATACCTATACACTGCACAAGACTTTTCAGGAGGAACAAAAATTCATCTACCTGTGATGAGTGGGGGAGAGCAAAACTGAAAGCTGGTCATATTGAAGTGAATACATTTTCTCATTCTAGGTAAAATTGTCGATGGGCTGTTGGTGATGAGAAAAATTGAAGTAAGTTGAATTCGCCTGTTTCTCTGTGAATGTCCACGTTGGAAAGTCACGTAGAGGATTAACAAGGGTTGTTCTGTTCTCTCCCGCTGTCTGTTTACAGGATACCAGGGAATACCAGTGTTGATAACTGGTATTATCAGTTGTCATCATTATAAAATAGCAGGAAATCTGTTGAGGCAAAGGCTGTCATATAGATTGACTTTAGAAATGCTATGCTCTCGTGCTTGCTGGTTAGTCTTTGAGCGGGGATTGTGTTCTTGTGGCTTTATTTGCAATGCTTTGCATTTGTTCAGGAAGCTGAATTGAAAAGCTGTTCCATCAGCAACTCAGACAAGAGTGTAAAGCAGATCACTTCTGTGCCATTGCCTGGGATTATTTAGTGGATGCTAGATCATCAGTTCTGCTGATCCGTGATCAGCATGTTTAATAAGAAAAATTAAATGAATCTTCTGATGGGCTTCCAGGAGCTGAAGATAAGTACGCTCAGGGGTGGTGGTTGCTACCAACGTTGTGACTGGGTGTCACGGCAGGATAATGAGTAGATTTAACAAATAGCAGTGAGTTCTTCAAGACAGCCGACACTAACTTCATGGCACACGCATGGGATAATGTGCACAAGGGCCTCTGCCATCAGTGAATCCAAAAAGTGGGGCACAAACAGAGCTGACAACTGTTAGGTATTGAGAAAAGGTCGCGTGCAAGGAACTGTACAGCATGATACAATCCGTGCGTTGCTAGCCCTCTTACAGAACAACCCTTCCATCAGTGCTTTTGGTGGCCTGCTTTGTGCATCACTGCAGTGAGAGGCAAATTAAAGGAAGTAAGAAAGAGACTCATGAAAAAGCAGACGAGTCCAGCAGAACGAGAGGTTCAGAATGAGGCTTGCTTTGTGACTATCTCGTACTTGGATTCCCCTTCTGTACAAATACAAGTTTGCTTTGCTTGTTGCAGCTGTAATCAGTAATTTTAAAGATTTAAGCCAGAGCAGCCTCAAGTGACATGATGCCTGCTGTATCTCATGAGGAGCTCTCCAGTTTTTGCTCTCTTCCTTTGCTCCCATTCAAAGGATCGGGGTCTGGTCTGCATCCCAAACCTCTGCGCACAGAGAGAGTTCACCGGCTTGTGGCCGGGTCCGTTGCCAAAATGCATGATGGTGCTTCTGTGTTACTCGGAGCTGTGTCTAGATTTCCCTGTTCCTGACGTTGCACAGACACCTCTTAGCCAGTCTTCAAGTAGCTGTCACTCACTGGATTTGCTGTGCTTTTATAAGGTTTAATGTTATATATTTGTTTGTCCCCAGAATGTGCCTACGGGTCCAAATAACAAACCCAAGCTGCCAGTTGTGATCTCTCAGTGTGGGGAAATGTAAAGCAATGAAACAGAAATGTGGTAAGTCTCAGTCTTCACGGTGCAACTGAACTGTGGGCTGCTCTGCTCCTTATTTTTCTCTTGACTTATTTTCACATTCATCTGAGTCTGCAGAGAGCTGACTCAGTTCAGTGAAACGCCAGAAGATGCTTCTCTAACAGCGTTAGTTTTTTGCCAGCTCAACTCCCTGAACTGGCTTCCCTCCGAGCTACACAGGCATCAAAGGCAGTGCTAGAGGGATAAGATTTCGCAGCTGCGATCAAGGGGAAGATGGGGTGTGGAAGCTGTGCCTTGGATGGGGTTAGGCTGCCTTGAAGCCTCGGCTTTAGAAACCAGTGGATGAAAGGGAACTGCGACAGGAATCCAGCTGGTATTACCCAGACAGTCTAGGGGGTGGGGGGCTTCACTTTGACCTGCAGGTTGGTGAACTCTGATTGCTACAGAAGGCAGAGCATCCATGTGCGGGATGGATGCCACCACTGAAGGGCCAAGGAATTATCATGTTACATAGTCTTACCTTAACTCGAAAAAATACCACTGTCCTCATCTGAAGGGAGATGTTTCCAGCATTTACTATTATTCAGGCTTCATTTTGGTTAAACTAATAGGCTCAAGACAGAGCTCAGGCTAACATACAGTATTCTGTTTCCATTTGTCCGCCCACTTCACCGTAAAAAACACAAGCATTTAAACAAATCTGTCTAGATTTCAATGTGTCAGGCTGCAGCTTGTCAAAAATCTGCTGTATTAGCCTTTTGGTTGCTGATTTTTCAAATTTCAGCAGGCAGGCACTGACAAAAGCAAATCCCCACAATTTTTGACCTTCCATTAAATGATTTCCAAAGACATCTGGAATTACCCACGAAGACACGTCCCCGCTTCCATAATAAAGTCTTTCAGATCTGCAGCACTTCAGACTCTTGGGAGCTCTTCCTGTTTGATGAAGTGACAACAGGGAATGTAATCATTCTTTCATTTCCCTGGTACTTCTGGTGGCATTTATAGGCTTTTGAAGATGGGCACAACCTTGTTGACAGGCTTTCTTGCATATGGGCAGGCCTGTGCTGGTGGGTCGGTCCCCTTTAGGGTTGTCCTCAGGCCCAGACTTGATCGTTTCAATTTGGAGTATGTGATCTCTGGCCAACATCCAACTTGAGACTGGAAGCTTTTCATTTCTAGGTATGAGGCTGGTGCCACCTTGCTTACTTCCCAGCCAGGTCTTGGGAACTGCCTCTCTGCACCCTGCTGCCTCTCGGCTGCCTGTAGACAAGAACAGCATTCGTCTCAGCCAACTTCAGGCAGCTAAATCCATTACTTGTCAAGATGCTTTAAAATCAGCCAGGAGAAGCAGGCACTGTTGGTTTTAAGTTCAGAAGTAGGTGCAGATGCCTGGCATGGAGACCCAGGAGGACTCCTGGGTTCTGTAGCTCGGGGTTGGCGTGAGCTAGTGCATGCAGCGAGTAGCACTCACTTGAAAATCACTGTAGCGGCACCCAGTGTCACTGCACAGTCTTGCTCCTGTAGGATGAGTTGGGAATGGCTGTCCAGCATTTTGGATCTGTTTCTTCTTCGTTTCAGTGTTCCTTCACCGGTGCTGGCTCCATACAGTTCCAACTCCAGCCAGTTTCCCCCACTGCCCCAGTCCTCTCCGCAGGCCAGATCCGCGCTCTTGACGTTCTCCTGAAATTATTTAATAATTGGCATCTATATTTTTTTTTTACGTTTTGAAATGTAAATAAAGAATTTCATTAAATATGTGTGCAGTGCACATCAGTTAACATGCCTGGGAACAGATTCTTCTTCAGGTGAGAAGGGCTGTGGCATCTTCAGCAACGTGCCTTATCCCCAGCTGGTTCAGTACTGTGCGTGGTACTGAAGGGCATTGCTGCTGGGCCTTTGCAAACTGGGAAAGAAGGGGCGAAAGGAGCATGGCAGTGCCACGCACCGCCAGCTCCTTTACTCGGCAGGTAAATAAGGCTGCCTGGCAGAGAGGTTCTTGGCATCTTGGGAATCTCCAGAACCTTTCTATGCACAGCCTTACTGAAGCACAAGAAATCGGTACGGCGCAGACTTTCATCACCATGAGTTTGCTGGGCTCTGAGGCGAGTTACGTTGTAAACAAGCATTTGTAAAGCCTCCCCTGGCACGTTGCAGCACTAGGCCGTAGGGCTGTTACGTGCCACGGGTGTTACAGGAATTCACCTGGGTGCCATAAGAGCATTAGAGCAGGGCTTTGGGCTGGGAAGCAGAGAATGATTATGCTGTAGGAGTAGAAATGAGGGCTCCTTATCCTGCGTGGTTACAAAGAGCGCAGGTGAGGCTGCAGGTTGGTGGAAAAACTGACTTTCTTCTCCCAGAATCGGGTTGCAAGCTCACCTACCTGCTGGGGGACAAGAAAGCACCCCTCGCGGGGGCTGGGCCACAGCGTGAGTTTTCTCATCCAGCAGATTAAACGTAAAGGAGTTGGGACAAAGTCTGTTCTGTCACGTGCAGGTGCTTCATCCCATCCGGATACGTCCCATCCATCCTTGGGCAGCAGGAGTGTATTGCGTGGGGCTGTCTCGGGGAGGTGCACTCTGCGCACTTAGCTTGTGCGTTACCCCGTGCTAGATAGCAAGCGCTGACAGATCCTGCGGGCATGTTTTGGTGTGCTTTTTTATCTCATGGTTGTTTCAAGTCCTTGAAGCAGGCTCTGGCTGTCAGGATTTCCGGGTCTCCATTCCTGGGATTGCACAGCTGCTGAGGACACTTGTGCTCACTTCTCTCCAGCCCAAGGCATCTCACTTTCTTGTACCTGCAGAACATCAGGTGATGAAGGAAACACAAAGCACACCATCCCTTTCCTCTCCAGGCCCGAAAAGACTTTGCAGAGGGCTCTTTCCTGTGAGATGAGGATTGAAAATTCCCAATATGGGGGAGAAAACCGGACCCGGATAACAGCTGTGAAATAAGAGGTGACCAAAAAGAGAGAAACTCAGCTGCTGGTCCTGCTCAGGAAACATGTCCAATGCTCCTTCCCTATGGGTTTAGGCAGGAGCTCGGCTCCAGGCGGCTCGAGGGATCTCTGCCTGCCAGCTGCAGTGCTGAGGTTTGCGATTCTGGCTGCAGGTACCCAAATTCACTGTACTTTTTCACCAGGGAAACCAGCTTATTTCTGGGTCCCCTCAGCAGCGCTTTCTCAGCCTGATGTATTTATGTCACTGCGATCAGCTAGTCTCACTTCCCGCATAGCAGGGGTCACAGAGCTTCCCCAAATTAATTAACAGCAGCAAATCCATTACAACCTCTTTGAAAGTTGTTCCAATGGCTAATTATATCCCATTAGGTTTCTCTTTGACACTGAATGTGCAGAGTTTCAGCTTTCCAGCTTATGTATCTTGCTGTTCCTTATCTGCTGGCTGAAAGTTTTCTCAAAGACCACATTTTTGCATTCAATTCCCCAATGATGAAGTCCCCCTTCAGTTATGTTGTATGTAGCAAGTCCGGAATCTCCTGCTGTAGGGCAGATGATGGATCTTCTCTCTCCGAGCTCCAGCGTCTTCCCCAACTGTGGATGCTGCAACTGGAGACAGCATTTCAGATTGTCTCTTTATTCATCCGAGGATCAGATTAGCCTCTGGGCCCTGCGGTGTTGCCCCCACAAAAGACGTTGTTGGCTGTTGAGTGGCCGACATTTTCTTCTATAGGTGCATGGCCCTGACATCCTCACAGGCTTCGTCACTGAGATTTGAAGTTTTCTCCCCAGTTTTCTCCCGCTAGGGTCTCTCACATGGCGGCTTCCCTATTTGCCATTATATTTTAAGATTTATTTTTCAGTTGACTTACTGAGCATCATCCAATTTTGATATCATTCAGAATTCTGATGCAGATCCCTTGCGGGATTGTACTACTGTTTTAAAGCTCTTTCCTTCGTTAGCTGAGTTGGAGATCTCGTGGAAAAGTTCCAAGATAGCTTGACAAGACCCGTGTCCATAAACCCACGCTGGTTGTTGTGGTGGGTTGACCTTGGCCCCATCTGAGCCCCTCACCTGGCCATGGTGTAATGTGGGGAACTGGCATCTGTTCTTCACACTAGGATGGGAAAATCGACAGCGATTTGTGTGTGACGCTGGAAGGGCTGATCCCAAGGGGATACACGTTGGTTGCAAAGATGATGGAGTGATGGATCAGCTCCCAGAGACCTTCTTGGTGGTTGCTGGTGACCTTTCCCTCCTCTTATGTGGGAGGAATGATATAGCCAAGGACAGGGCTGTGAATCTGTGGCCAACGACCACATTTTTCAAGTGCCCAAGGAAAATAACTTGGTGGACAAGAACGCTGGGTTTCCCCTGGACCTTCCTTCTGGGGAATCCAGCAGAGATCTCGGATTTCTCTGAGCCGCTGTAAGGTGAAGGCATAGGGGATGGAGGCAAGGCGGTCGTTGGAGGAGGGCTCCATCAAAATAAAGAACCCAGCAGTGATGCTTTCCCAGCTGCCTGGGTGGGGAGAAGGGCTCAGGGTAAAGGGAGCTGCCCCACAGTCTCCCCCCATCCCTCTGGCAGAGAAGCTCCACTGGGAAGGAAGGATGGGATGCTTAGGAAAAGGCTAATTAAAGACAAGACTTTTAAGAGACCTCTGACCCCGGGGCTACAGCCCGGCTCTTAAATGGCTCAATTAGGAGGCGTTTATCTTGAGTAACTACCCAGGCAGGTGCAATCAAAGGAGCTCCTCGGGGAGCAACGCAGAGCAGAGCCCGTGCCGTGCGTCTGCAGCGTGGAGGGGCTTGAGGAGCACCTCAACCAGGTCCCAAATTTCTGTAGGCGAAGCCCGGCCCCTTTCCCCTCCTCACCAGGAGGCCTGGCACAGGGCTCAGGACCTCTGCGTGCTGCCTGCGCCCTGGGGTGGGGGGGGTTAGACCAGGCTGCCTCCTCCCGGGGCGGGGGTTAGACCAGGCTGCCTGCTTCCTTGAAGGTGGTGGTTAGACCGGGCTGCCCGCTGCCTGGAGGGGTTAGACCGGGCTGCCTGCTGCCTGGAGGGGTTAGACCAGGCTGCCCGCTGCCTGGAGGGGTTAGACCGGGCTGCCTGCTCCCTTGAAGGTGGGGGTTAGACCGGGCTTCCCGCTGCCTGGAGGGGTTAGACCGGGCTGCCCGCTGCCTGGAGGGGTTAGACCAGGCTGCCTGCTCCCTTGAAGGTGGGGGTTAGACCGGGCTTCCCGCTGCCTGGAGGGGTTAGACCGGGCTGCCCGCTCCCTTGAAGGTGGGGGTTAGACCGGGCTGCCTGCTGCCTGGAGGGGTTAGACCAGGCTGCCCGCTCCCCGGGGGGAGGGAGGGTTAGACCAGGCTGCCCGCTCCCTTGGACGGGGGGTTAGACCGGGCTGCCTGCTGCCTGGAGGGGTTAGACCGGGCTGCCCGCTCCCTTGGACGGGGGGTTAGACCGGGCTGCCTGCTGCCTGGAGTGGTTAGCCCAGGCTGCCCGCTCCCCGAGGGGGGGGTGGATCAGGTCCCCCACCCCAAGCGCCAACCGCGGCACTTGGGCCAATTCGTTCCCCGCCAGCGCAGCCCTCCCCGCAGGACGCCGTTTCTCAGGAGGTTGATTATAATGCTTTAACTGCACGTAATTACGTATTTTAAGCAGCTCCGCCATGTCTCCAGATCCGTCATTTCCCACCGTTAATTAACGCTCCCAGGCTCCTTCCTTCTGATGATTATTTTTCTTAATGGGAGCCGCGCGCCCCGGGGGAGCGCTGGGGCTGCACCCAGCCCTTGTAACGGGGCCGGAGGCTGGGGCCGCCCGCACGATCGCTCTGCTCCGTGTTTTTCAAGCGAGGGGAAACGCCGCCAGCGCGTCCGT
>NW_008794413.1:17635-38444 GCF_000699145.1 Aptenodytes forsteri
GGGGTGCGCTCCTGGGTGACACGTGCCGCTGGCAGCGGGGCGGGTGGCTCCGGTGGCTGCTCGCTCTGGGGCAGCGGAGGCGATGCCTCTGTCGCCCTACGTGGTGACGCTCGGCAGGAGAAACTGCCGAGACGTGTCCTACCTCCATCCCGGCATCTCTCACCCCGTCGGTTTGTATCGGGTCGGCTTTTTAGTGCTCCAATCTTGGCCTTGCCCTCCTACTGAATTTATTTTCATGGTGGTGTTTCTTGCGTGAAGATTTTTTTTTTTTTAATTTATGGCGGTTTGGGTTTTTGTGGGGTTTTTGTGCTCTTAAGGGTATAGAAGCCTGCTGGCTGTTAGCACACGCAAAACATTTGTTTAAACTCCTGCATGAAGTTCAGTCGCATCAATGCAAGCAAAAATTGCTCCGAGCACTTGGTAGTTAAAAGCACACTCTCTTGAGGAAAACCCAAATGTACAGGGAAATGAGCAAAATTCAGATTTCTTTTATATCACAAGAGTGGGGTTTATAAAGGGGTCTCAAGAAACAAGTGCCTAGAAGATTCTTTCTATGACAGCAGTTGATTTTAAAGAAAAATTTGAATGCTTAAAGAGTTGTGTAAATACTTAAAATAGGCTTATCGGTGAAGCTGTCCAGTAGTAGAGGAGTCCTGGAATTGCTCTGCAAGCCAGTTCTGGAAAAATGCGAAATCCTTGTACCCATCAGTTCTGGAGGGCCTCCCCATGGGTTATTTTGCAGAGGACATATTTTGAAGAACTGTTCCCCTTTAAACACCTGGTACCTCAAACGCACAGTTTCAGAATTTGGCAGAAGACTTGGGAATCCCTCTTCAGGGAAGCAAGTGTAGATACTGGTGCTTTTATTGGGCCTCTTGTTTAGGTTTGTTTTAAATATTGCTTTTTTTTAACTGTCGGTTACCTTATGACCCAATCTTATGTGTCTGCCAAACTCCTTAATTGGTTTTGTGTCTGCAGCTTTAAAAACTTGACTGAGTCCGCCCAGTTTGCATTCTTCATGTGGGTTTTAATGTTTAAATGTCATATAGTCGTCGGTGCCGTAAGCTTTAGTGTCTTTGGCTTTTGTAAATGCATATAAAGTCATAGGCCACGAACTCTACCTCTAGGGAAGGCTTTTTTCCTGTTTCCCTCAGTAGTGGAAATGTTCGGTGATGTGAGTCAAGCAAGGAAGCAACAGCAGCTAGTTAAGCCATCCGAATGGCTTCCTCAGTCATTAATTTGGCAGCTGTTTAATCCCTGAGGTTGCCATTTTTAATGAGAAACCCAGCATGATCTCATGTTATCAGGAGATTAGAGCCGCAGCCTGAGAACCGAACTGGAGGACATTTCCTCAACTCTGGAATCTCTCTGGCTTGCTGCAAGGGAAACTTTGCAGGAGCTCCTGCCCTTGCTTGTCTTTGCTTCAGCTGGGTCTGCTTGCAGCTAAAATTAGCTTTGGAACTAGGTGCACGTTAACTTCAAGTATTTCCTGTGTTCTTTTAATATTAAAAGTGTGTTTCTGTTCCGAAATACTAGTTTGAATTGTGAGTATCTGTCAATGGTTTCTCACAGTTGTCAAAATAATAAATGGATGTGGTCCTCTTACCATAATTGGAGCTGCACGTTGATACCTGGCTTTGCATTTAGTGCTCTGCTGGACTTAACAGTGGCGTTTTCTTAATCTGTCTGCTTGTCTGATGCTTTTTTTTGATTTTAGGGGTTAAAGGTGTTGAGGGGAGAATCATTTAGTGCAAGGATAAGCTGAAGGGCTTGTTAGGCCTTCAGAATGGGGGCTTCTCTTGTACCTTTTCTTTGAGAAAGTGATCGCTATTACTATTACACCGTTTCAAGTTTTCTCTGAGAAAGTGATCGCTATTACTATTACACCACCCAAGTGGCAGTAGGCTTGCTGCTTCTAGATGTGCTTGCTGGGAAACACCGTCAGGAATCAGGCACCGGGCTTCAAAATTGACCAGTAAATTTTGTAACTAACCATGTATACACCTTGAGCTATATCTGCGTAACTGAGTCATTCGTTGATCTAAAACTCCAGTGTCCTCTTAAATGGAAACTGCATTTTCAAAAGGACTTTAAAAACAAGCATCTGGTATGGTTGTCCAAAATCAAGCTTGGGCAAGAGCATAGAGTGTCCACTCTTGTGGAGCATAGATGATGAGCACTTCCTACCACCATTTCTCAGTTGAGAGTGAAGGAATGTGCTAAGCATTTTTTTTACTGAAAACCTGTTACTGGGCTCTTCTGAAGGTTTTCAGCTTTTGGAGCATCTGGTAAGAGATCTTGCATTGCAAAGAAGAAAGTATTTAGGCTCAGGCTTTGCAAGGGCTTCTGGATGCGGCATCGTGGGGCCTTGGAGATAAGCTGCCGTGTGATGATCAGAGTGGTTCTGCTTTGTTGCTTTTGACTACCTTTTTCCAGTAACCTTTGAGGCTTGTAGGCATCAATTCCATGAGGAAACAAGGTGACTTATTTTTACTGGTGCTGTCTGACAGAATAGCCGTAGCTTGGATTGAGTTTTTGGAAAAGTCTTAATTGTCATCCTCGTGTTTTAAAGCCAGTGGTGAGGAAGACTTGGCTTTATCTTTAAAAAAAAAAAAAAAAATCTTTGTTACCCATACCTGTAAGCTCTCCAGTTCTGAGCATATTTTCACACAAGCTTGCTTTCTGATGTCTTTAACCAGTCGTTCTAGGAAATAAAAGCCACTTTGCTATTGATTCAAACCGTTCCACAGACTAATGAAACTAATACCGCAGCGAGGTTCGGTTGGTACAACGCGAGCTTGGATGTATGGCTGTAAGTTTGTTATGAGTGGTGGAAATAGCACGTACAGCGCTCAAACCAGAGTGGAGGCTGTTTTGGCTGTGCCTCTTAACTGCAGAACAGAAACTTTACTGACTTCAGTTGGTACCATATTGCAGTCATCCAGCCTCACTCAGCGCGGTAATTGTGGAACCTGTATCACGACCACGCTGAAGGATGCTTTTGGATTCTTGTAGGTACAGACTTGAGCTGTTTTCTGTTTCTTGTGAGGGGAGAAACCCAAGCTCTTCCCTCTCTGTGCTCCCAAATGCAACTTGGCTAACCCCGCTGCCTTCAGCGGAGTGCTAATCAGCTAGTGTTGTTGCTCCTTAAATGAAGGAGACATTGAGGCTGAGAGGATGTAACTCTGGAGAGATCACGCAAGGCTTGAGTGGTGATATCATAGCTTGTTTCAAAGATTGCGATAGCTGATCTCCCACACAGACCCATGTCAGAAATGATTGACTGGTCGCTTGTCAGGTGTTCGTTCTTCAAACATCTCCATCAGTGGGATGTGAAGGACAGAGCGGTGTGCAGGAGGGAGGAAGAATGCTTTCACATGCGACTCACTGGACTTCAGCCTGTGCTCTGAACCTTGCATAGGCTACCTGACAATCTCTTCGCTTCAAGCAGTACGCCAGTAGGGGACTAGTGGAGAGCAGGTTGAGGAGCAAGGCTGATGCTGAAAGCTAGTTGTCCTGACAGTTCCCTGGGTTGTCCCCACCCAAAAGAACTGAATTTGTAAACTGGGCTAATCTAGTGTGTGTTTCATGCATGAATTTCAATTTCCTGTTGTCTTGCAGGAATGACACCAAGGAAGATGTGTTTGTCCATCAGGTAAGACTTCCTTGAAACTGAAACATGCTACCTTTCTGAAACTTGCTGTGCATGACCTATGTAAGTAGGATTGAAGCTGTGAAAGAGCCTCACGTTTTCCAAGAACTGTTACTTGAACACAAACAACTGTTTCTTGCTGTTGGATTGCAAGTAGAGCCTGCTTGTTCTGGGGGTTTTGCATATCCACATACATCCATCATGAGGACAGGAGGTACGTGGGATCGAGTGAGCTGATATTGTACAGTGGTGAAAATTGCACTGTCTGCAAGTATGCTCTGTTGACTAGGGGATAACTGTTTGAAGTCCAGTTCAGTTGCCTTGTGGATTCATATAGTTGTTAGTAAGCATATGGAAATAAGGTTAAATGAAAAGCTTGCAGCAGGGAGAGAAATTAATTGGGCTGTAATAAGGATGAAGTGCCAGTGAAGATTTTTTTTTTTTAGGCAAAACTTTCATGGAACTTATGGCTCCAGGCTTTCAATGAAAGCCTGAAAACATTTTAATAGATACTTTTTCAATTAAACAGATAACGTACATTTAAATATTATCTCTGGGGAGCATGTAAGCCTCTGGAAACTAGAGTGAGACTGCGCACCATACCTGTGGTTTATTTGATGGAGCAGGTTGGCCTTAGTTTAGTCCTTTGTGTCTGGCTTGTAAGTCTGTGTGATCAGCAATGTGTTTTTACCCTTTTTGTCTTAAGATCTCTTGTCGTGAAGCAGCCCACAAAGAGTTCCTAGTGGAGCTTGGCTCACTTCTGGCATTTAGGAGCCCATGGATTGTGCTTTGTTTCCAGTTAGGGATATACTGCTGATGTTGTAAACAAAGGGAGGCAAAAGTTACCCCTGGAAAGCATTTGGACTTGAGTTTAATTTGCCATCTCTCAGCTTCTTGCTTGTGCTATCTGAATTACCTGCTATTAAAGTGTAGAGGCATTTGTTTATAAAAAGTTATTCTGTAATGGGCAGTGGAGAAAGGCCAAGCAACTCTACTGTGTTTCTGTGTACTGAGGCAGGAATATATACCCTGAAGGAAAGCTTTCGGACTCCATTACTTGATTTGCAAGTAGGGTAACCTGTAAGTGACCTTGACTTACAAGTCAGATTTCAGGACTTGTCAAGTAACTACTGTCTGCGTTTCTAAAAGCACAGTTTGGCAGTGATTTGTTTTAATGTAGTAATTTTCAGGATAAAACAGTTTTAGGGGTCTAATCTGAAAGAAGTCAGCTTGTTTTTGGAGTTATGGCTGTGTACGCTTTTTCCCATCCCAATTACCAAGCTTGGGTCTTGTGAAGAGCTATTATACTCAGCTACTGTTGTAATAAGGTTTCCTGTCTTTCCCTAAAACCACTGCTTTATAGGCTGAGACTTGTGGGCATGTTTTTTCCGTAGATTTTGTTCCATTTAGGGGAGAAAAAAAAGTAGTCAAATTCTGTTGCTGGTATTTTTTGTAAAGTTGTTACACTTGTATTGCTGTTCAGTTAAAGTGTTTGATAAGCAGAATGTGGCTGAGAGCGGTGTATATTGAGTATTAACTCATCTGTCAAAAATTTAATCCACTGCTGAATAGCACAGAAAATTCAGTGTTTTCTAGTAATGTCATTTAACATGCAGATACCGATACAAAGGCTTGTCTGGTGCTGACACCTTGGAAGGGCTAATCCTTGGTGTATAACACACAGCTAGAGTAGATTTGTGATTACATGGTAAATACCATGGCTGAAGCGATGGTATTGGAAGCCTCAGAGAACGAAATCTCTTGGTTTATGGCCATCGATGTGTCTATATAGCTTGGGACAGCCTCATTTCCATGTGGTGTGGGAAATGGTAGAGGGCTGGAAATCTGAGTGTATGATTGGAAAGGCTTATATATTGGTGTATATACTTCAGAGGAATGTATAAATACTATGGGGGTGTTTAATGCTAAACTCTGCTTAGGAATACTATGGCCAGTGTGTATTGTGGGGGTGTTTTGTTTGTTTTCAAACTGCTTTTTCAGCTAGCGGGCAGCATGTTGACAGATGTTTCTAGTCAGCTGTTACACATTTCAGATGGGCCAGGACTATAGTAATACAGATAAATTTTATGCCTTCCTGGATTTTCATGGTGTTTTAATTGCTTTTTCAGGAGTACAGGTCTTCCTCCTAAGATGTTAAATAATCAAATTCCTTAATCTAAAAAAAAAAAACCTCTTCAGATATGCTAAGTGGTATTTTCACGCTGTGCCTGTAAATGTAATTCTGTGATGTTATGTTGTTAGACTGCCATAAAGAAGAATAACCCCAGGAAGTACCTCCGCAGCGTAGGAGATGGAGAGACCGTGGAGTTTGATGTGGTTGAGGGAGAAAAGGTAAACACATCTCTTGGGTGTTAGAGTATGCACGGAAAACGTGGTCTGCAGGCTTTGGTGTGGTGCCTGTGGTTTGAGTTGATGCCTGATGACATCCAAGGAGATGAATGGTTTTTCATTGCTTTACAATGTGGATGTAAATCATTGTTCAGTACTAAATTATATTATGCTATAACTGAAATGATGCTGACCGTTTACTTACCTAACGCTATCCCTGCTCTTTAGGGTGCGGAGGCAGCTAATGTGACAGGTCCTGGTGGAGTTCCAGTGCAAGGCAGTAAATACGCAGCAGACCGTAACCATTACAGACGATATCCACGTCGTAGGGGTCCTCCACGCAACTACCAGCAAAACTACCAGAATAGTGAGAGTGGGGAAAAGAACGAAGGAGCAGAGAACATACCAGAAGGTCAAGCCCAGCAACGCCGTCCCTATCGCAGGCGGCGGTACCCACCTTACTATATGCGTAGGCCCTACGGGCGTCGACCACAATATTCCAACCCTCCCGTGCAGGGAGAGATAGTGGAGGTAACACCTGCTTAAAGTGTGATGCTAAACTGGCTTGATTGTTTTGGAGCAGGGTGATGGGATGCAGCTTTTTGTGGATGCTCAAGATGTTTTTGTTAAGGTTTGGCAGTAAGATGAAACATTGGAGCAGATGTCGATAAGCTGAAGGTCTTAACATCACAGCTTTTAAAAAACAGAGTGTGTTTGAATTTGTGTTGACTTCCTATGTGATTAAGTGGAAGAAACACAAATTCTAAGGGTGCGTACTCTTGTGCCCTAGGACCTCTGCCCATCTCGTTGTACGCCTCAGACTTAGCCTGACAGCCCCCCTTACAGCCATCTTCCTCACGGCGTGACTGGTTGTGGTGTCCTCAGACTTGGCTGTAAGGGGGGCTGTCAGGCTATCTTCCTCACGGCGTGACTGGTTGTGGTGTTAATAGGCTTTTGCATGTGGTTTGCATGATGGTTTCTTGCCTAATGTCTTCCAGGGTGCTGACAACCAGGGTGCAGGAGAACAAGGCAGACCAGTCAGGCAGAACATGTATCGAGGTTATAGACCACGATTTCGCAGGTATGCTGCAGATCAACTTTTTTTTTTAACCTTGCCTTTTAGCAACAGAGACGGAACATGGCGATGGTCAGATGCTGCATTGTTAAAGCCTAGCTTGACTTTCAGGGGTCCTCCTCGTCAAAGACAGCCTAGGGAGGATGGGAACGAAGAAGATAAAGAGAACCAAGGGGATGAGACCCAAAGTCAGCAGCCACCTCAACGTCGGTACCGTCGTAACTTCAACTACCGACGCAGACGCCCAGAGAACCCTAAACCACAAGATGGCAAAGAGACGAAGACAGCCGAACCACCAGCTGAGAACACGTCCGCTCCCGAGGCCGAGCAGGGCGGGGCTGAGTAAATACCGGCTTACCATCTCTACCATCATCCGGGTACGTGTCGGGAGGTTCTTGAAGATACAATTTGATGACCGACTTTTTTTTCTTTTGTTGCTTCCCTTTAATTTTTGCCTTAAAAGGTTTGGACTGTTCTTGCTCATGCATGTTGTAACCAAACTGGCAGCACTTGTGAGCAAACAAAACCGTGAGGTTTTGCTGTACAAATGTTGATTAATTGGGAGGACTCTGTTACCAGGCTTTAATTTTCATTGGTGGAGTCACTGCCTAGAATACTGTTAATCTTAAAATCTTGGCTGTGCTCAGTAGTTCAGGCTTACAGCAGTCTTTGTCCACCCAGAAACAGTAATTCCAGCGGTGCTGGTATAGTGACTTGACAGTAGCTAGGAGAAACAGGTACTGGGATTTACTCAGCTCTAAGTGTCCGAGCTTCTATCCGAAAGGGATAGTGAATAGCATTAAGACCTCTAGGCATTAATTCCTAGAAAGTTGATGCAGAATTTGCAGGAGCGTCTCAGTAGCAGCTCTTCATCTAAACAAAAAAGTGCTGGAAAAACCGGTAGAGATGATCCTTTTTATGGCGCGTGCGGGGTGCCTGTGGTTGAAGTACTGCGGTACTGGTGCGGCTTGCTGCTTGGGGGGATTGCGTAAAGGTTGATGTTAAAACATTGTTTTTGTTGCAAGGTAGACTGGCTGTGGTTTGGCACTTGTTTGGGGCTGTCTTCTGATGGACAGTTCTGCTAACTTGGGAATGTTTTCATTGCTAGGCCTCTTTCTACTTGTTCTGCTTTTTTTTCTGGCACCTTCCTCGTCTGTTCTTCCTTTCTCTCTGTGTGTGTTTCCTCTCTCACCAGTGTTCATATCCCATTCCTGTTGTGTCTCACTCATCGCTCGTTGCCTGGAGGGCAGGCAAATGGAAAGACGCATTTAGGCTCTGGTGGGAGCGGTAATGAGTGGTCATGTTAATGGGATGAACAGGGAACGCAGGAGTTGGGCGCGGACAGTAGCTTGGTGTCATCATCAGCCGCAGACCTCTCCCAGCTGTGAGAGCTTGGGGACTCGTTCTTCAAGGGCCAGGATGCTGCTGGGTTTGTCGTGCAGATGGATTACTTGGTACCTCTTCAAGCCTTGCTGCAGTGTTTTCTGGGCGCTTGATGTGAACCTTCGTTTTATCCTGGTGTTCGTCTTAATGGTTAACACCCGCTGGACAAATTCTTAATATCATGGGCTTCAGAGAAACCCCAAGATGACACTTGGTTGCTCTTCCTGTCTATTGATAGTATTGGAGAATGTAAATTGTGGTTTCTGTGGTCTGGGCAGTGGCTTACTGATGCCGCGCTGCCTCTGTTAGGCACAGGTAGAAATCTGCTCTTCAGCCATCTCCTGAAGATCTTAAGTTGCCCTCGTGCCTTCCCAGGGGTTGGCTCGGAGTTTACCAGCTACGTTTCCAGACCTGGTCCCGCAGCGCAGAGCTGTGTGTGTCTGCAGAGCCTGGTGTGAGCAGCTCTCCCCGGGAGGCTGCCACGAAACAGGCTGAAGCAGGAGGCCAGCGCGGGGAGAAGTGCAGAGGGGGGATTCCTTTGTGTTTAAATTTAGCGTCTTCTCTTTCTGGAGTCCTCTGCATTCGTTTTGCATGGAAGATGGCAGTTTTGGTCACCGGCAGCGGGCTGATGGTGGGAGTGTAGTGGGCTAATTAAAGAGCTGTAGTTGGTAAGGTTTTTTCCTGTGTGTATGAAAGTTAGCTCAGTGAGAATTTGTGAACTGCAGGTGAGTCTTGGTAGACAAAACAGCGCTGTAATGCTCTGACACCTGCCTGATCATCCTTTTTTTTTTTTCTCTTTCTCTTTTTCAGTTTAGTCATCAAAGAAAAGACTTAAGAAGTGAAGAAGAAAAGAAAATGAAATTCCAGCAATAAGAAATGAACAAAAGAATTGGAACTGAAGACCTTAAGTGCTTGCTTTTTGCTGTTGACCAGATTACTAGAACTATCTGCATTATCTATGCAGCATGGGGTTTTTATTATTTTTACCTAAAGAAGTCTCCTTTTGGAAACGATAAACACGTTTTTTAAAAGCCTGTTTTTTCTCAATATACCTTTAAAGGTTTTTAAATTGTTTCATATCTGGTCAAGTTGAGATTTTTAAGAACCTCATTTTTAATTTGTATGAAATATACACCTGATTTTTTCAAGTCAAACTGCAAGCATCTGTTAATAAAGGTCTTAAAGAATTACCTTGTGTGCTTGTCGTTTTAAATCCACTTTTGTATGAAAGGTTTTAAGTGTTCATAAAAGGTTTGGGGAGAAAATTGACTGCTCTGTTTCTTCAGCATACAGGCTGTTGGGGTAAAACACAAAAACATTTAAAAAAAACCCAGTAATTGAGCCCTGCTGCAACTGGGTGGAAAGGCACTCAGAGCGAAGAGGGGAGGTGTCAGTCCGGTGCCTTTCCAAGAGCTGTTTGCTGGAGCAGCTCAGCTGTGTCCCCGCTGGAATAGGGCTGTCACAAAACCGAGGTGGTGTGAGGGTGCTTCAAAAAGGGGGAAAACCAAACAAACCCCAAACCCCAAAACTTGTCATTGGAGATGTGCAGAGCATGGCTGCTCTTGACTTCTTGCAACACAGCTGTGATGTCTTTACAGCTGAGTCACTGCGAGGGTTGCTGGTGTCTTGCTCCTGGTGTGCGGGAAGGGGAATCCAGGGAAAACCAGGGGAAAATGCAGGTTCCCAGCTGGGTTTGGAATCCAGAGCCTCCAACAGCAGCCGCGTGTGTGTGCGTGGGCTTGGCTTAGCCGTCGCGCTCGGCTCCGTGTGGGCCGCTTTGCCTCTGGGTAGGCGTCGGAGAGCCCAGACTGCTGCCTGGAAGCCTTTTCAGGTGGTGACAGGCTCCTTGTGTCCCTGCGGTGACTAACCACGCAGCCTGCTGTCACGTGGGGTTGAAGGAGCGCAGAAAGGGAGCTGCACCTTGCGGCAAAAGCTCTCGCTGAGCTTTGACCTCGCAGCGAGAGCCGGGAGAGCGTGGCGGGGCTGCTCCACCCGCCTCGGAGCTGTTATTTCTGCTTGCTCAGCCTCACTCAGCCCCGCAGCCCGTGGTGCTGTGCTCTAACACCACCAGTTATAAATTACCGGTAACGAATGTGACTGGCTGTCTGAGGGCAGCTTTTGAGAGCTTTCCTTTCTGTGCACTAACGAGCTCTATGTTTGTATCATGCAAATGCTTGCTCTTTTTAATTGTTTCCCTGTGTGCTCAAGTGCCAGCCATTAAGGGCCCCGTGCTTTATCTCTAGATACCTTCTAACGTGCTTCTGACTGCCCATCCTCTAGATGTGTCAGCTGTAAGCTGTCCATCCTTTGGACCACAGACGTCCTGCTGTTTAACAGCAAACTGTCAGTCGCGCTCTTTATTTCTGGCACACGGCTTTAGTGACCACATTTCTTCATTTTTCGGGTCCCTGTGGCACTGCTTTAACCTATGCTAATACTAACCTGATACTGACGGACCTGCTCCCATGCTGCAGGGCACAGCAGTTGGCCGGTGCTGTTTCTGCGTAGCGCCCACAGCGGGAGCTGCAATAAAGCGAGAGGTTTGCTGCCGTTCGGCTTCGTGTGAGATTAGAAATGATGTCCCCGCCTCCCCTGGGGACAGACGGCTTGGGAGGACCCTTGCAACTCTTCTGGTTCAGGGTGTAGGTGTTCTGCAGCCTGCCTAGGCTACAGAAGCGCTGCTGCGAGTCTCTTCTGCGCCGTTCCGTCGCAGGGACTGTCTGTAGCCCTGCGGCAATGTCTGCCCAGGCCAGGCGCTTCGTCTGCTGCCGTTCGGGGTTGCAAAGCCCCTACCAGGGAGCTTTCTGCCCGGCTTCCCTGCGCTGCGATGGTTTCTGTCTGCTAACCTTTGGGTGAGAAGTAAGGGATAAGGGCCAAGACTAAGCAGTCGGCAATTGCCGGGGGGGGTGTGTGTTGGTGGTTTTGGGTTCTGGTTTGTTTTCGTAATGGTTTGCAAGTGAAGAAGGATAATAATTCACTTGGAAACCAGAATTCCCTTTTCGTGTGGACTTAAAAACCCAGCTTTGCAGGTAGAGCACCTCCATTAGGCTTCAGACTGACTCACCTCCTTGTGCCTGACATGTCTGGCTACAGAGTTCCTCCACTGATAACCCCATGATAACAACAAACGCTCCAGGCTACTAGCTTTACCCGGTTTTTAAATGCAAACCTTGTGCCGCCAAATTTCTGAGCGCAGGGGCGGTTTCCAGCAGGCTGGTGCATGAGTGATCAGGGCCACCAGCCACATGGAGTCAGTGTTGCTCTGTGCAGAAAAGGCTTTCCACTAAATTCCTCCGAAGCAGCGGAGGAGCTCCTTTGCCTCCAGCGTCCCAACAGCTTCCCTAGGGGACTTGGGGACATCTTTTCTTAAAGCAACGCTTTTCTGGGGTTTGTTTTTGTGAAACCTGGCTGGAAGTGGGGAAAAAAGCCTCCTCTGTGGGTGGCTTCCGCAGCACCCTTGCTTTTTTGCAGCCACTGACGCTACAGCTCTCGCAGACCCTGCAATCGGAGCCTTAAAGCAATCGCAGAGATGTCGCAGTATAGGTGATGGTGCTTTAATGGGGGTCGGGCTGGGGGGGGAGAGCATCCCGCAGCGGGGCTGGGTGCAGGAGGTGCTGCTGCCCATCACACGCGGGAGTCCATGGCATACATCTTGCTGATGGCCGTTCGGCCGGGTGCAGGATTCTGCTGCCCATCACACGCGGGAGTCCATGGCATACATCTTGCTGATGGCCGTTCGGCCCCGGGGGAAGCCTCTGGGGTTGCCTTGCCGGCCGTTCGGCCCCGGGGCTGGGGAAGCCTCTGGGGTTGCCAGCGGCTGCTGGGGCCTGCAGGGAAAGAGTTGGGGTTGTGTCATGGCCGGCAATAGCAGGGGGGCTCGGGGGGTGCCACAGCATGGGGACATGGCAGGAGAAATGAACCCGGACAGCCAGCGCTGTGGGGTCAACTTCCACCCAGTGGCTGGAGATGATGTCTGGCGAGGCATCCCCTGCCCCACGTCCCTGATGGTGGGACGGCCAGATTTCCACCGGCACATCCTTGCGGCCACTAGCTCAAGCTTTGGCAGGTCACAGTGATACAGCTCCAGCACAGCCACTGCTTTGGGTAGATGTCAACACACCTTCACCAGGACCTCGGGGTCCCACAGATGTGGATGGAGCATTTCTGCACCCCCTCCATGCCCTTACGGGGCTTATGGGGTCCTCACTCAGCCCAGTCCTGCCCGCCATGACCCAGCCTCCCCAGCCAAAGTGCACAGGCCAGCTGCGAAGGGGTTCCCCTTGATTTGGCTGGACCCTGCAAGGAGTGCCTGCACCCTCTGAGCTGGTCCTTCACCCTACGTACATCCCTGTAGGGCAAAAAGCTATTTAAGGTGGGATGGGGTGGGACAGGGCAGACTGACCTGCGCAGGCATAGAGGCAGCAGGTCAGCAGGACGGATGCCACGAAGCAGCCTGTCGAGCCAGCCATCCCCAGCCAGCACGACCACCCGAAGTCGTAGTGGACTCCCAGGAATATGTTGTGCGACACCAGCATGGATCTCTCCAGGTAGACGTCCACCGCATACCACACAGAGCCCACAAGACCCAGGATGCCTAGGAGGAACGGGGCCGGTTAAGAAAGAGCCCCCCCATGCCCACCAAGACCCCTCTGAGGAGGTGCCCCTAGCTCCCGGCATCTCCCCAGCTTCCCATGGGCCACAAGGTCCATCTGCCCCCTGAGCTCTCCCAGCCACGCACTCCCGATGCTGAGGGTGACACCGGCCCCGTAGCACATCTTCAGTTTGACACGAGGCTCTTCCTGGAGGAACTTGATGCAGTCGAGCCCAAGGAGCAACGTAGCCAAAGCCAGGCCAGCCAGGAGGTCTGCTGTGATCAGCAGGGTCCGCGTCACCACGATCTTCACTGGGCAGGGAAGGAAGAAAAAAAACACAGAAAGGGGACTGAGGAATGGTCAGAGGAACTGGTGTCCCCACTCCAGACTGCTGCCTGTGTCCCTGCTAGAGTCATCCAGCTCACCAGTGGGCATGTCCATAGGAGAGATCCACGCTGGGACCCACCAACCCCCTGCCTGCCATGTGCTGTAGCCAAGGTGCTCATCAGGCTCATGTGAAACCTTACAACAGGACTTAATAAGCCCGTTATTAGACCAGCTCAAGAAAACAAACAACTTAAGGTGCACCAGTGAGCACTTGGGATGTGGCCACCTACTCAAGACTTTCTTCCACAGGCTTGGACAGAGGGTGCTGCTGTCCAGACTCTGTTTTTTCCTCCAAGTTGTGTAGCTGGAGTTTTGAACAGCAAATGTCAACATACCACTGAAAAATATGAGAGCTGGCATGGTTCACATCACCAGCTGTGTGCAACATGACTTCTCGTTACAAAGCTTTTTCCCCAGAGCAGCACGACAGCTTGACTTAGTCCATGCTGACTTCTTGTTCCCTTCTCCACTGTGCGAATCTGTACTGTCCCATGTCGTCACCCTATACGAGGGTTCTTCTGTGCAGGGCCTGATGTGCCCTGTGCAGGCCAGGAGAAGTCTCCATACCACGAGATGACTGTCCATGAGCTGAGGACGCAAGTCCTTGGCCAGTGGGAATGGTCCTCACCCCTGCATGCAACATCAGTGGGGTTGCAAATCCCACCGTGCAATGGGGGGTAGGAGCTGCACCTGGGCTCTGTGTGCCAAAACAGATTTGTTGTGAGGTGGCACAGCTTCATGGCCTCTCTCCTGCTCGGTGACCCAATGGCAGATCTGGCTGGCCCATGGGTTGCTGTCCAGGCCATGTTGATGGGGCAGGAGACCAAGAGAAGCCCTGGGCCTGCATTGCTAACTGATGAAGGTCAGCCCTTTGCAACGAGGATCATCTTCTCAAAAAGGGAAGAAGGAAAACTCTTAGCTGTGAACTTAAAAAACGCCTCCAGGCCATGCCAGCTTACCTGGATGGTCTGCCAAAATGGAGTCGTACTGGTCACAGGTTCTGACCCCATCCTGCATGTTGGTGACACACTCCCTCCAAAGCCCCCGGCATTTGTGACTTACCTGGAAGCAGGAGAAAGACACTCAAGCAAAAAGCACCAAAAAGCACCCCAGTTCCCCAGGGAAATCCCAGCCCAGCAAGGCAGATCTTCAGGCTCTCACCACCACAGCTGGACACGTCCCAGTGACTCCCTACCCATGCCTTGCTCTCTGTCTCCTCCTTCTGCTCCAGCATTTCTCTATATCTCTAATCCTCTCATCTTCCAACTCATGCAGAAAGCAGTGGGTTTGTCCCACCATGTCCCCTTTCCAAGCCCGTGGAGACATGGTGCAACCCCATGGATGTCAAGGTACCCACCTTGCTCCCAGCTGCTAACCTTGAAGATGGTTGCTCTGCTCACCTCCAAGCTGTCATCAGCGTTCACCATCCAGCAGTCAGTGCATGTGGCAAGGAGCAGGAAGAGGGTTGAGAGAAGAGCAAGACCGAATGCCGTCATCTGCAAGGCTGTGCTGCTCATGGGGTTACCTGCAAGGGCACAGAGACATCTGCCACTTCTGCTCTGGCCACTTCCCAGGTACCTGATCCATCAAGGACAAAGTGCCACCTAGGCCAGGGTGTTCTCTGCATCCCTATGAGTCATCTGGGGCCCATCTCATGGTCCTCAGTGCTGCCAACATGCTCTAATACCCTCAGCTGAGGTTGGGCCACCAGGTTTTCATGTAGACAGGGCCTTCAGAGGTACATTAATTTTGCAGTGGAGGCATACCCATATCGCGTTGCTCTCTAGATGTCCTCTCTTCCAAATAGACCATCTGAAGTTGCCAACCATTAGTACTTGCCTTTTGGGAATCAAGAGTTGCTGGAAAACATTGTCAAACAACTACTGTTGTCAAAGTCTGTGATCTGAGCATGTGTCTCCTGATATCCCAAGGTTTTCTTGATGCCTCCATCCCCACATCCATGTGATTCGGTGGGAAGATCACCCGCCTTTTCTTGCTTTTTTTTTGAAGAAAAGCAATGGAGTGTTGAAACATCCAGGCTGGAGCACAAGCAAGTGTCCCATGGAGATGTTCTACTCTCAAGCGGCAAGCCCAAAGAAAGCATCTCCCATTACGGAGGTGGGTGATGGCTGCTGGGGCTTGATGTGGGTGCCCTTGGGTGCTGCCGAGGCTTTCCAAAGACCAGAAGGGATGGGACCATCTGTTTTCTATCCTTGCCAGAGATGGAGGGACTTTGCGGAGAGGGGAGCTATGCCCCAGGTATGGAGCAGAGGATATTGTATCTCCACAGCCTGGCCATGAACCCCGCTTTGCTGTGTTCTGCAACTCAAGATGCTAAATATTTTAGCGCCTGAAGTTGCAACCACTGCGACAGCCCTTTGGGCAGAGGGGTTCCCATGAGTGGGTTAATTAATGAGACCGGATGGGTGTCTGAGCTGCATGGGTTAATTATCGTAAGGTGATGACTCTTCACCATAGCAGAGTTTGTGACCTTCAGCCAGGTGCTGCCCACCCTGGCATGGCACAGGCTTCCCCGCGGGGCAGAGGTGGGAAGGAGGGTCACGGTTCCCACACCCTGTGTGCAAGATCTTCCACCACGTCCCCTCTTGGGGTGCCGCTGGGAGCAGAGGTACCACTCACCCTGTCTCTTTGGGCATTTCCATCAGCTTCACTCTGAGAGTTTACGTTATTAACAGGCAGCCTCTCAGACCCCAATTTACAATATTTTTTAATTTCCCAGGCTCCCTTCTGAGCTAACTCTCCATAACCTTATTTTTTTCCGCTAGACCCTGGCTGTTTTGAAGCCTTTGAAGAAAATCTGTTCAGCCATTTGAGTTATATGAGCAAGAAAAAAAAAAAAAGAAAAGAAAGAAATCCTGAACCCTGGCAAAAACCAGCTTTGAACCCTGTTAGCAATAAAAAGGGGCTCGGGGGGGAGCGTTACCTTCACCGCAGGCTCATCCTTGCTGGGGTGGGACGATGGCAAAAGCTTTTTGTCGCTGATGACTGGGGCTGGGGACGGGGGTCTTGAAGGCTTTCAAGTGTTGATGGGATTTGCTCCTGACCCGACTGATGGAGTCGGGGAAATGCAACGCCTGCCGGAGCCTGTGCTGGGCTATTTAAGGTTTTTCCAAGGCACGTCAGATGGGCTTTGTGCTCCAAGGCGTGATGGGCATCCCTGCGGTTAGAACGGTAATAGGTTGGAAATGGAGCCTCCCCAAAAAAATATCACGTGGGGAAACCTGTGGGAACCCGCTGGGAACACTCCCTAGGTGGGGGACTCTGTGTCCCGGGCGAATATCCCACATTTTTTAATTAGACCTTTTAATTACTGCCTAGGAGTGGATGGCCTAAGATATGTTGGGTCCCCAGGACTGGTGCAAGAGAGTTAGAGGGGTGGAGGTGGCTGGAGAAAGAAGCTAAAATGCAAGGAGGATAATTAAAACCCTTTGGTCAGGCATGCAGCCAATAATTAGGACCCTTTTTTTCCCCCCCCCCATTAAGTGGAAAACAAGTGATTTTGTTCTGCAGCGGTTATGGCTCACATGACGTGCTTGGTCAGCCGCCGAGGAGGTTTTTGTGACCCTGGAAAGTGGTACCCCAGCTGCCTGGCACTTGGAGCTGCCCTGAAAACTGCGGGTTTGTTCCCTGATCCCCCACTATTCGGAAGAAAAATGGCTTTTGCTCTCGCTTTCTTGCAAAGCATCGTGTCGCAGCATCCTCTGAGCATCCCCGGGATCAGCTGTGCCCCATGGCTCTCGGACATCGCCACACCCTCGCCTCCTAGACCCATGGAAAACACATCCGTATTTCCATTTCACGGGTTATGTTTAAGAGATGTACTTGGGGGATTTTTAGGTTTGCTTTGGGTTTTGGGTTTTTTTTTTTTTTCCTCTAGATAATCCTCTGCAGCATTGAACTGTGGGGATTTTGGCAACGCACCAAGGCCTTGGCAAATCCTCGAGCTTCAGCCCCGCAGAGGCACCCAGGTGCTTGACGTGTGCGATTGCTGTGGCTTTATTTTGGGTTATCCTGTTTTCCCGGGATTTCAGCACATGGCAGGTCCAACGCTTGGGTGTTAGTGCTGAAAACGTCCAAGAGGGTTTGTGTACCTTCATTTTCCAACATTTACAGCTCAGGAATTTATGGTACTTGGACATCCATGACATGTGAAACTCTGGTGTGACCCCAAGCAATGCAAAACTGCAGCTGCATGCCCTGGCGACACCCATGAAATAGGTTTATTTTTATTTTCTGCTCACCTAAACAGTCAGTTTATTATGTATCAAAATAATCTGCCTTGTCCATTCTCAACTGAAACCTTTTGGGGGGGTTGAAAAGGTGGAGGCAGAGGGGCAGATCTATCAGTAGCTGAATAATTAAGATAATTTCCCTGGTTAATGAAGGTGAAAATCAGATCTTGTGTCCCACTAGGTTTATAAAACTCACGTGTTAAAAAAAACGGTGCTGACAGGAGACCCAAATCTTTGTGTTTTAGCACACGTTGTGCAGGGGAAACCTGCTATGGCTGGAAGGAAAAAAAAAAAAAAGAAATAAAGATGTTTTCTTTGATGGGACCATCTCATAGAGGTGGAGAGAACTCTGTGGATGCTGGTGGGGCAGTGCAATGCATAAAAATAAATAAAAATACCATCGAATTAAAGCAGTCATGGCTCAGAGGCATGAGGAAAGCCCCTCTGCGTGTGGACCGGCTGCGGGCCCCCGGCCAAAGGCAGCGCTGCCGCAGAAACATCTTCGTGCTAAATATAACAAGGGGCACTGAAATGGATTTTAAATTTATTTTAATTTTTTTTAATTTTTTTTTTTAAGAAAAAAGGTGATTTTTTTTCCTACTCTGTTATTTACATGGAACTTCAGTGCCCTGTCAATTTGGTGAGATTTGCTGCGATCTTGGCATCCGGGGAGGTCATTTTCCCTTTTGCCTCATTTCTGCCTATTTAAAAAGGAATATTATTTCACAGCGTTTTGGATGCAAGCAAGAGGTATGACCAGAAACCTAAATATTGTTCCTATGCTGGTTTTATTAAATTAAAGAACTGTGTTGGGGGGGAAAAAACATGTTTTAGCCTGGATACGATGTGGACGGAGGCAGATCACACGTATCGCAGCGAGCCCGGCGTCCCGTTCCCATATTTTATCCCGCTTTGCCCTGTGCAAAACACACGAAGGATTGTCCGGAGGACAGTGGGGGCCTTTATACCCCTGAACATGTTATCGCCGCTCAGCTATTTTCCCACCCCCCGGCTTTGATGTACTTCCAGCCCAGGCGTCCATCCCCAGGGAGCCCTCGGGTGACCCGTGGAGATGTCACGGGAGCCACCAAGGACCCCAAACCCCTGCTTTTGGAGATGGGATGCGGTGTATTCGTGGGCCAGGTGCCACGGGCAGGACGAGGATGCTGCGATAAGACACTGGTTGTGCAAAAACCTGGATGGAAAGCATCATCCCCCAAGGAAAACCAGGCACAGCATCACGGAGGGGAGGTCCTGCCCCTCCGCGGGGAAAGCAAAAATCAGCTTAAATTAGCAAAGTGCCCAATTAGGCACAAGCCAGCTCTGAATTCACGGAAAATGGGAGAAAATAAGGGAGAGCCCAGCTTTGAGGGGCAATAAGAGGAGGATGCTGGTGGCGTTTCAGCCTTGGGAAGAGCCCTGCAGAGGGACCAAGTGGTGGCTGCAAGCAGGAGATGCTGGGTGCAACCCTGCTGCATGGGACATCTGGGCTTTTCCATGGGTTTAGCCTTAAATTAAGCAATTTCAAGGCCACATCCCCTCCTTTGAGAGCGACACATGGCAAAAGACTCAAGACATTCAGCTAGCAGCTGCCCAGGAGGGCAAAAACCGTTCAGCATGGGGGAGAATCTCCTGCCTGGACCACGCCGCAGAAATTGCTTCGACCCAGCAAAGGAGCCACTTGCATGGGACTGGCCCGGATTTGGAAGAGGGGAGAACAAAGAGACGATTTTAGAAAGATGCCCATGATCGGAAATATTTTAATATCACTGAGTCACAATTTTTAGTACAAACAATCAGCAAAAGAATTTAAAAATCCCAACCGGTCCCATTCCCACGGCCATGCATCCCATAGAAAAGTTAATGCAATTTTATATTAAAAGAATAAAAACATTCTTCTACACAACGCTGTGCTCTTGATAGAAAAACACCTTTTTGATTGATTTTTTTTTTTTTTAAAGCACGAGTTTCCTTTTCAATCCTCACTGCAGTAGCTTTTGGTGTGTATTTTTGGAGGGGAACCCCATAAGTTGGATTCAGCCAACCAAGCACCTGACGGGTGAAGACAGACTATAAGCACTGCTCTCCCCTGATGGGTGAAGAAGACATTTTTACAGGGGGTCTGCAATTTAAAAGAGAGAGAGGGCTGTTAGTCCTGTGTCAGAGAGAGAAATCACACACCCCCAGAGCTGAAATCGCATCGCTTCCCCTCCGGCACAGACCAGGGCCCAAAGCAGTGCAAGGGAGTAAAATAAAATAGAGGAAAATGAAATAAAATAGAGCAAAATAAAATAAAAACAAAATCAGCTACTTCAGCTAATTGGGATTAAAATAATAGTAATAGTAATAATAATAGTAATAATAAAAATATATAATCAAGCTCTTTTTGGATCATTTCCACTGTTTTTTCCTGCAGGTTAGCTGGCACAGCACATGGATGGATGGATGGATGGATGGATGGATGGAGATACGGGGGGTTTTGGAGGGATTTACGGATGAAATTGGAGCGATGGCGTTTGCAGAGCGGTTAGTAGCGGTCGAGAGGAGGTACAAGGAGGTGGAGGCAATTAGCACATCAGCTCTGAAGACTTCACCGCCCGCTCCAGGGGATCCTGTCGTGGGAAGAGGGATTTGGACACAGCGGGGAGGCATCAAAATTCACGGGTCTGTCCATCTGCTACCTGAAATAGCTGTGCTGGGCACCAAAAATAAAAACAAACCACTGCTTTGTGTTCAAAGCCCCCTTTTTGCCTGCTTTAATTTGCCCAACGCCATTTATTCTTCTGCTTAACAAGGCCACATACTTGTGCCTGGTGAGAAATAAGCCCAGGGCAGATTTTAGCTGGCAGAGCTCAGCTGGAGCACTGGCAACCAGGTGGTTTCTAATTTCTCATCTGCTTGAATCAAGAATTAATATATTAATATAAAAAAAATGTTGCTTTTGGGTAGCAATGAGACAGGGGAACGCTTGCACCCCGAAAGCATCCCTCTGCCAAAAGCGGGGCGCAGGGATGCTCGAGCCCTGGGTTGGGCTGGGTCTGATGGTGGTGGGGCAGCAGCTTCATCCCGGGAAAACCAAGCGCCGGCTTCGCTCCCCGCTTGCTCCCGAAAACAGGGC
>NW_008794413.1:38504-40108 GCF_000699145.1 Aptenodytes forsteri
CTCCCCGCTTGCTCCCGAAAACAGGGCTGCAGGATGCAGAGGCGGGGGGGTCACAGCACAAAGCGCCTCTGTGCAGCACACCCCCGCGGGACCGGCATCGTGCCCTCGCGGGACCGGCACTGCCCTGCCGCTGCCGTCGCTCTGCAGACAGACACGATCCAGCCACCCACGGTCCCGACCACCCCGGGGGGGGGCTGGGGGTGCCAACCCTCCCAGCTGGGGGGAGCCTGGCAACGATGGATACAGGAGCTATGACCCCAAAAAACCCCTATTTTAGAGGATGGCGCTGCAAACGGCGCTGAAACCTGGAAAATTATGAGGAGAAAGGTCTCATGGGGCATCCAGGGACCACGCAGGGTGGGAGTGCTGGGGTCTTGCCTGTTTTTGGGAGGGGAGGGAAGCGCTGGGCAGCAGGAGGGCAGGGTTAGGGATCAGACGTACTCCCGAGCCGTTGAAGGCTGCGACTGCCGGTAGTACTGCTGTCCTCGCTGCTCCTTGGCAGGGCAGGAGCAGCACAGGAGGGAGCCCCCCAGCACGGTGAGGCTGGCGGCCCCCCAGCCGACGAAGAGAGCCGAGCCGAATTCGTACCTGCGGCAAGAGAGAGAGGGAAGGAAGCATCAGGGAGGGGGGGCAGAAAAGGCAGAGGTGCAAATTGAGACGAGGACCCCATGGACACAAGGATGCTTGAAACCCTGACAAGGCTACGGGCGATGTCGAGGCAGATGTTGGGTCTTCTTCTCCCTGGCCATCCCCATCTTTCACGTTGGCTGGATCCAGCTACTAGGTTTCCCCGTGCTTTAATCCTCCCTTGGGCTGAAACTCCATGTGAGCGTTCTTACTCTGTCCCAGCGCAAAGTCGGCAGTGGTACCGACTAAAGCTTTAGCTTCAGGGAGATCTTCTGCAACATGGCAGCTGTGGGGTGACGTAGGTCCCACCCCGTTTGGCACATCTGCCCACGACTCCGCACGTTGCCAAAACCGGCAAGGGAAGGTCCTATGGGAAGCGCAGGGACAAGCTGGGATTCAGAAAAAGAGCATCCCTTGAGCCGGGCTCTTACCTGGCGTTGATGGGGACGGTGCTCTCTCTGAAGAACTCATAGGTCACCTGTGCTGCGTACAAGGACACGGCAGCCAATGTGCACAGACCTGGACATAGAATCATAGAATTATAGAATGGTTTGGGTTGGAAGGGACCTTTAAAGGTCATCTAGTCCAACCTCCCTGCAATGAGCAGAGACAACTTCAACTAGACATCAAACGTTGAACATCAGCAACACCCAGCCCATCACCAAACCTCTCCCCTTCCTCCATCAAACGGCTTTTAAAAGGTGTTTGAGGTCTTCTGCCTCAGAGAGGTGCAAAGGCTGGAGCTGCCTTACCGGAGAGGATGAAGAGGACACCTCCAGCAACAGCGATGCGGCTCTTGGTAACAGGATCCTCTTCGCCAACTTTGGTGCATTTCATGCCCACCACGCTCACAATGATGCCGAAGAATCCCAGGAGGAGAGAAATCACCATGAGAGCCCGGGAGGTCTGGATATGAACTGCAAGCAGGGCGGGGGGGGGGGGGGGGGAAAGACGCCGTTTCAACGCTTCCTTTTCTG
>NW_008794413.1:40190-41308 GCF_000699145.1 Aptenodytes forsteri
ACGAGACGCGAGGGGGGGGGGGGGGGGGGGAAGAAAAGCCGCTTGCCAGCATGTGCTTTCGGCCACAGCCGGTCTCTCCCAAAGCAAGGTCACCTCCTCCCACGCTGGGGATGAACCTGTCCTTAACCCTGTCTTCGCTGCATGGCTCCCGTGCCACCCCTTCCCCACACGGCTGGTGGGGAGACCTCAGCTCAACTCAGGGGACCACTCCCCATGCCTTCCCCGACCTTCCCCCCCTGCCACACTCACCCTCGCCATGATTTCCTGGGCTGGGAAACACCTTGCCCGCAGCAGCACCGCAGTCCCCAAATGCCACAAGGGTGAGGCACAGCCCCCAGGGGATGTCCCCACGGGGCACTGTAGGTCCCCAAATGTGATGCCAACCCTGGAGCTCAAACCCACAGGGGCTGGGGGGGTGTCTCAGACACACAAAGGGGCTCAAACCCATGGGAACAAGAGGGACTCAGACCTGGGGGGGGGTTGGGGGCCAAGAGGGTGGAGGGAGGGGGCTTGCACCCACATTGTGGATCAGATCAGTGGAGGGGTAAAGGGGGCTCAGACCCTTTTGAGGAGGGCTCAGGCGCATTAGAGGGGCTCAGACCCATGGCTGAGAGGGGGGTGCAAGAAGGGCTCAGACCTGCCGAGGACTCAGATCACTGAAGGGGCCAGGGGAGCTCGGACCCACAGGGGCACTCAGATGTGGAGAGGGTACAGACCTGCTGGGGGGGTGTGTCAAAACCATAGAGGGGCTCAGACCCAGGGGAGGCTGACTCCAACCCACAGAGGGGCTCAGACCCATATCGGGGAGGGAATCAAACCCATAGAGGGGCTCAGACCCAGGGGAGGCTGACTCCAACCCACAGAGGGGCTCAGACCCATATCAGGGAGGGAATCAAACCCATAGAGTGGCTCAGACCCAGGGGAGGCTGACTCCAACCCACAGAGGGGCTCCAACCCGTATTGGGGAGGGGGTCAAACCCATAGAGGGGCTCAGACCCATATGGGAGGGGTCAACGCCATAAGAGGGGCTCAGACCTATACGGGGGGGGGCTTCAAAGAGGGGCTCAGACCTGCAGGGGGGCAAGGGCAGCTCAGACTCATTAGGGGAGCTCAGACCC
>NW_008794413.1:42507-43296 GCF_000699145.1 Aptenodytes forsteri
ATGCCCTGACAATGTGTTAGCCTCCCAGCCTCATCAACAGTCTGCTCACGCGCTCGGCTGGCCGGGGTCGGACACCGGGATGGGGGGCAACCATCCATTTGTCCTGGAGAAACCCTCCCCCAGAATCCCCCCCTCCCCCCCTGATGCTGAACGGGACCTGCCCTACGCCTTCTCCAAATATTATGGGGGTGCCCGGCTCCGGCGGCGTGGGGCAGGATTTATTTACTCACATTCCCTGGATGGTTATGGTAATGGCCGGGGCTGGACACCCGCGGGAACAATTCGATGCCCTGTTCGCGGGGTGCCACGGTGCTCAATGTCCTTCTTGTTCAAGGACAGTTCCCTCCTCCCTGAAATTGTGGGTCCCTTCCCACGCTGCAGGAGCAGGGTCCAGGGGATGCTGCAGGGCTTATGTAGGGGTTGCAGCACCCATGGGACCTGCTTGTCCCTCAAAAAGTCCCCCTTGCCCCCAAAAAATGCCTTCCTGGGGGTGCATGGCTGCAAAACCCTCGGGTAAATCTTTGCAAGGAGGGAAGGATGTGTCCCAACACCAGACGACACCCAAGGGGTGGGGGGTGGCAGCCTCCAGCCCCCCACTCAGCAAGCGACAGCTTAGGAAAAAAAAAAAACAACGCCTTTATTCACACAATTTTTGCAGAAGGCACTTAAATAGCCGCAGGTTCAGCCGAGCAGAAAGGCATGTGTCTGCTACTGTGGCACTGGGTCCTCACCCCTAAAAGAGCATCCCTCCCTTGTCCCTCATGTCAGCGTGCCCCCCCCCCCCCCCCC
>NW_008794413.1:43320-50179 GCF_000699145.1 Aptenodytes forsteri
AGGTCAAGTGGCAGCTCCGCAGGGGGGATGCTGGATGCTGCAGGGGTGGTGCAGAGCATCTCCCAATTCCCCATCCCATGTCGGTTGGGGGCAGAAGGGGGACCCGTCTGGCAGCCCCACGGCTGAGCAGCCTGAAGCCGCAACGCTGGTGTCGCTGGTCCCAGCAGGGACGTCCTGGTCCCCATGGGACATCACAGCTCATCCTTCCCCACCGCAACGGCAGCCGACGGTTCCTGCTCCGTCTCCGTCTCCTGCAGCAAATCCCCCTCTTCTGCACCGAAAAGCATCTTCACCAGGTCGTCTGCCTGCACGCGCTCCTGTGGGGCAGACCCACGGGGATAAGCATGGCCACATTGTCCCCCCAAAAAAAACCACCCAACTGCCAGGGAGGGGGCTTACCCGCTCGCTGTGCCGAGGGTCCAGGGTGAACCAGAGGGCGATGGCGCAGCGTTGGCCCTTGGTCACGGCTTTCACTCCGTGGGGGTTCTCTGAGCCGGAGGAGAAGCCCACGGCACGGCCGCACTGTGGCTGAACCTCTGCCTGCAACAGATGGGAGACCCTGGTCAGGATGCACCCGGTGGGTGAGGGGATGAGTTTGTCCCCCCCAACCCAACTTCACCCCTTGTGGTGGCACAGGGGATGGGGCCAGCAGGCAGGAGCTGGGTTTGGTGCTGCACATGGATCCTCAAGGAGCTGAGCTACTTACGGTCTCGGTCTTGGCATCCAGCTCGGTGAAGTAGAAAGCTCCTCCTTCAAAGTCCCCGTTGAGGTAGAGGATGGCACTAAAGGAAGCAGAGGACAAACGGAGGTGGCGACCATCACCCCAAGCGACAGCTCCAGCAACTGGGAGCTCTCCAACACCATGGCAAGAGCCAGAGGCAGGAGAGCCCAGGTTGGGTTGCCCTCCCATCCTGCTCCTTCCAACCCAGGTGCCACCAAGCCATGGTGCCCTCAGGTGGAGAAGCTCTGGCTGATAGACACCACCGGTACCTGTAATCCCGGAAGGTGTAGGCTGGAGGTTCCTTCACGCACACCAGGGCCTCCGCATTGAGGATGCAGTTGTCCACATGCACTTCGTGGCTGTTGTCACTCCGGCCTTCTTGCTTCTCTAGGGTGGAACAAGACCTGGCACGTCAAGATCCCTTTGTCCCTGCAGGACCAGGATCTGTCCCCAAGTGCCATGTGCTTGGAGGTGACAAGAAAGTCACCTGTAGCCTAAAGCCCTTCACTCGCAGGAGTGAGAGGCCATTCGGGTGGCACAAGCCTCTGTTGACTTGTCCCATGGCACCTCCATGGCCCTCCAGACACAGTCTCTCCCAGCACCCAATCCCAAATGCCTCCAAGTGCTGAAATTCTATATGGCATGAAGCCACCTGCCCGTTGGAGGCAACCAACAGAGCTGCTCATCTTCCCAAACCGGGCTTAGGGACAAGCTCCCCACACCTTCCTTTTGGGAAAAGGAGCAGGCTAGGGAGCAGCAAGGAAAGGTCCAAGACCAGACCACCCCAGCTGTTGGCGGAGACCCAGACAGGACAAGAGGCTGAAGGAGACTTGCTTCTCCTTGGGTTGTACTCCTCCGAGGCCATGCTCACCATCGATGGCTGTGCGGCACACCAGGTGGGAGTAGGAGAAGTGGAGCGGGACCTCCAGGCGGAAGTAGGACTCCATCATGTGCCGCACCTTCTCTGTCACGTTGTAGTAGAGGTAGGCACTCTGCAGGGGCACCTTGCCCTCCTGGCCCAGCTGCGGGGGACGGACAGGACACGGGCTCAGCCCCAGGTGGGTTGGGCAAGCACGGGCAGCTGCCTGCCTTCAAACCCCGCCTCCCTGGTCTCCACAGCCTGTTTCTCCCCCCTCCCCACAACCACCCTAACCTTGAGGGCCTTCAGGACAGTCACGCCGTAGAAGGTCTCGCTGGGGGTGTGAGGAGATGTCTTCCCACGATACCCATCCCCAGCCGAGGCAGCTGCCTGCAAAACCCAATCGGTGTTACCGGTCTGACTTCTGAGCCGCAGGATGGGACCCTTCAGCACCCCCTGTCCCATGCCTGCCCGCTCCTGCCGTCCCCGTGCTCACGTTGGTGAGTCTCTGCAGCTCCCGGCACTCCTCAGCGGAAAGGACCCCGTCCACCACAACGCGCTGGGAGCCATTCAGGGTCTTGGAGTTCATGGTGACGCTGGCTCCTTCGTACACCAAGGGGCCACCTGTGGCACAAACAGGATCGGGATGACACAGGGATGGGTGCCACCACCCCTGGGGTACAGCGCTGGGGGAAGCTGTGGTCCTGCCACCTGCTCCTGCCACCACCCACATGGAGGGACCGTGACCTGGCAGTGGGGGACATGGAGGTCCCCATCCTACACCTCCCCTTCCGGCCCTCCACACCTTCTCGGATGAACTTGCTCATATCGGCAGACTCCTTGGCCTTCTCCTCCACCAGCGTCTCGATCTCCTTCATGAGGTTGCCAATCTCCTCCGAGATGCGTGCCGCCGTCTCCCGCTCCACCCTGGGCACGCAGCAGCCATCAGCTCCACTGCCCCACTGTGCCCGCATCGCGAATGAAGGGCACCAGGACAAGGGCAGGACAAGTTGTCTCCAGGGGCCGGTGACAAAGCCCAGCCCCAAGGCTGGAGAGAGTCATCTCAACGCATCCCTCACCCTGAGCTGCTTGGGATGACCTACCCATCCCCATCACCCCAAAGGCTGATGGGGAGCAAAGTTCTGCCCTCCAGCAGCCTCTTCCAGACCCAACACCAAAACCCCTCCCTGGCAGCAGCTCCACGGCCATGGCCTTTGGCCCAAACCCCATGAAGAAAGAGGGGTACGTCCCATTGGTCTCCCTGTTGGGTAGGCTTGGCCATCAGCTTGGGAGAGCACTCACTTTTGTTTCTCTCGCAGCCTTTTTGGTATCACCTCTTCGGGAGTCCACGTGTCCTGCAGCCAGAAGAACAACAACATCAGGAGCTGGACGAGGATCTGGCTGGGACGCAGACCCCTCCCTCATCCCCCTCCCTTCTGGCCATCGCATCCAGCCTGGTCCAGCACCGCTCACCGGGTCCACGAAGGGGATGCCGAAGACATCGTAGCTGAAGAAGAGCAGCTCCTTCTCCATCAGGCTTCGCTGGCGGTATGCCTGGATCCCCTGTGGTGAGGGGCAGAGGGACGGTGTGAGGGCACGGCACGAAGGCTCTGAAAAGACCCCGAGCGAGGGCAGGAGGGTGCTGGGTTTACATCATTCCCGCGGTCCTTGCTCCAGACCCGCAGCCCTGGTTTCCCGGTCCCTCTGGCAGCCGGGAAGCAAGTGGCTTTCCCCATCCTGCATGAACTTCCCTGTCCCATGTGGATGAGCCCTGGGGAGAGGACGGGGGAGACAGAGGCACATGTGTGTCCCTCCTACAGGAAGCTCTTTAGAAGCAAATTCCCTTCCCTGCTCCACCTGACATGGGGCAGAGACTCCATCCCTGCCTACCACCTCCCAGGCAGCACCCGAGCATCTGGATCCAGCTATTTTGAAGACAAATCCTCTCCTTTTTAAGCAATTTCACTTCAGCTGTGGATGTCTGTAGCAGAGGTGGGCTCAGATCCTCCTAAAAAGTCTGTCTGTCTGCCTCTCACAGACCTCTCCCACAAGAGCTGGTCCATTTGTGCCATCAAGCCTTCACTTGGCCAAAGATATTTTGTCAGTGACATTTTTCAGTTCCTCAGCTATTTTCCAGCTTGTTGGGTCTTGCATCTGTCCATTCCTCCCCACCTTGCCACCAAAGGGTGGCTGGACCAGAGCAGATCCATCCAGAGCAGACCCCAAAACTCTGCAAAGGTCCCCAAGGAGGGGAGAAGATGTCCCTGCAATGGCTCATCCCAGCCGGTCGCTCACCTCTCGAGGTTGGATGGGTCCTGCCAGGTTTTCCCCCAGGACGGCGGTGTAATAGGCCAAATTCTGGTTCATCACCTCGTCGTTTGGGAAGAAGAGCAAATAGGTTTTGGTGCATTCAATGGCTTTTTCATAATTCCCATCTGCAAAGAGAAACGGCGCTGTTAATGGCACGTCCAAGCGCATCAGAGACAGAGCAAACACGGATATGGAGGAGAAACAAGAGAGAAAGTCCTTGTCCTCCACAGGGTCTCCCAAGTAGGGCAGATATCCTGGAGCAAAGACAACTGCTGCCACAAAGGCAAAATTAAGAGTCCGAGGCGCTTTCCTGCCTCCAGAAATCATTACACCAGAAATCAGGGCCACTGCTTGAGTAGTTTTGTCACTTGGAAAACATCTTGAAGCCTATTTCCAGGCAGCAAGACCCAATCATTTCCAGGCTAACCTGCAATTTTCAGCCACTTAAGCACCCTGACCCACTTTCATGCAAAGGACTGCAGCCTTTCAATCTTCTTGGCCTTCATTTTTTTTCCCTCCTTTTGGAGAAATTTGCACAGAAACAGCTTAGATTTTTCTAAGGAGGTGAATAAAAAATAAAATAAAATTGGGTATATTTGCCTGGGTTATAACTAACTGTTCTGGAGGGGGAGGATACCTCTGTGGTTTGGAGCAAGAGGTGGATAAGTTGGCAGGAGAAAAAAAGAAATGCTTCTCTAGGCTGTTATTTCACTTGGAAAGCGAAGCTGCCCAGGAATTGAGCATCTAAAGTGACGTGGAGAGTTCTTGCAACCAGGCAGAGTGAGATCCGGCTCTCCTGTGGCACATTTCAGGCTGGAGGAGCGGGCCTGTGTGAACTTCATGAAGATCAACAAGTGGAAGGCCCTCCACCAGTATCAGTAAAGACTGGGGAATGGATGGGTTTAGAGCAGCCATGTAGAGAAGGACTTGGAGATACTAGTGGACAAAAAATTGGACGTGAGTCAGCAATGTGCACTTGCAGCCCAGAAAGCAAAGCGTATCCTGGGCTGCATCACAAGAAGCGTGGCCAGCAGGTCAACAGAGGTGATGCTCCCTCTTTACTCCACTCTCACGAGATCCCACCTGGAGCAGTGCGTCCAGCTCTGGGGTCCACAGCACAAGAAGGACATGGACCTGTTAGAGTGGGTCCAGAGGAGGCCACAAAAATGGTCAGAGGGATGGAACGCTTCTACGAAGAAAGGCTGAGAGAGTTGGGATTGTTGAGCCTGGAGACGAGAAGGCTCCAGGGAGACCTTCTTGTAGCCTTTCCATATATAAAGGGGACTTACAAGAAAGACGGAGACAACTTTTTACCAAGGCTTGTAGTAACAGGACAAGGGGCAATGGTTTTAAACTGAAAGAGGGTAGGTTTAGGTTGGCCATAAGGAGGAAATTTTTTATGATGAGGATGGTGAGACACTGGAACAGGTTGCCCAGAGAAGATGTGGATGCCCCATCACTGGAAAAGTTCAAGGTCAGGTTGGATGGGGCTTTGAGCAACCTGATCTTGTGCAGGATGTCCCTGCATCTTGGGTTGGACTAGATGATCTTTGAAGGTCCCTTCCCAACCCAAACCATTCTGTGAGTCTATGAGTTCTGCCCATGAAGAATGGCCCGTGCAGAGCACGATGTCCAGTGCTGATGGCCAACAGAAGATGGGGCAACGAGCTGCTTACTGTTGTAGTAGGCAAACTGCAGGTAGTTGAAGTGCGAGGGCAGGAAATCCTCCAAGGGCTTCTCCCGGCCGGGCTGAGAGGCCAGCTCCGTAACGCAGCCCTGCTTGCAGCTTAGCACCTGCATGTAGTGATCTGGTGGAAAAAAACCCTGTGTCACTGCACATGGTGGCCCAAGGGGTGGTGGACAGGACCTTGGGGGTCTCCGCTCCAACCTCCTGCTCGCAGCAGGGCTGTTGACAGCTTTTCAGTGGTGGAAATGCCCAAGGATGGTGGTCGCCCACCTCTGCATGATCGGTTGCGGGGCTGTGCTGCTCTCTGGGGAAGGAGTGACCACCCTCAGCCTCCCACCCTTGCATGCTGGTGACCCTCTGCTGGTCCCTCTCCTGTTTCTCCACATCCCTCTGGAATTTGGGGGGTTCCTGGGCATCACACCCAGTGCTGAGCATGGGCAAACACCTCCTGCCACTTGCTGGCCACGCTCCTCCTAGCGAAACCTAGGATGGGGTTTGCCCTCTATGGGGACCCACCACCCCCCAGGTCTTTGGGGACCTCTTTGGGGACCACCACCCCCCAGGATTGTCCCCAACTCTTGAGATGGGATGCAGCACGCGCAGCTCCCACCTGTGATGGCCTGGAAAAGGTCCGCGTTGTACTCCAGGTAGTTGTAGCCCTCGTAGTCATAGGGTCCCTCACAGAGCGCACGGCACTCGGTGTCTGCCACAAAATACTCCTCCAGCGCCTTCTCCAGGTGCAGGATGGCAGCGGCTGGCTGCTCCTCTGTGTAAAACCGGACACCCAGCCGAAACTCGGTCTACGGAGGGATGAGAAACGATGGGAGGGGCTCAACGCCCCGCTCCCTGTGACGGAGCACCCAGGGCACCTTGTCCCCACAGGATGGACCTCACAGCACCAAGGTGGCATCTCATGAGCCTGCCGAGCCAACAGCCATGGTGTGACCTCCCCAGGTCCGGCAGTGGAGGGGTGTTTTGGGAGGGGTTGCCCAAGGCCGGAGGGGACTCACCAGGTGGGGTTTGGCCTCCAGGTCGGTGAAGTCATCCTCGCGGACGCCCGCCATGGCTTGGTAGTACTCCAGGTTCTGCCTCATCTCCTGGTGCCCGGGGTTGGCCACGAAGAAGGTGTGTGCCGCCGCCGCTGCCTGCGCCGGCCGGTTCATCTGGGTGCGACCGGGGGGGGGTGGAGTGGGGGGTGAGACAGCGCCCGCCCCACGGTGCGGACCCTCCATGGGGTGCGGAGGGGACCCCCGACCCCTGGGCATCGCAGTGGCCGGGGGGG
>NW_008794413.1:51409-59061 GCF_000699145.1 Aptenodytes forsteri
CGCGCGGGTACCCGGCGTCCCGCTCCCTCCCGGCCGTCTCCAGGGCCTCGTCAGCCGGCGGCGGCCTCGGTGCCTCCCAGCACGTCCCATTGCTCTCCGGTGTCCCCGGCGGCTTCCCGGCGTGTCCCGCGGTGCCTCCCACCATATCCCACTGTCCCCTCCCAGTATGCCCCAGTGCACCCCAGTGCCTTCCCGTGTTCCCCAGTGGGCCGCGCTGTTCGTGCCTCCAGCACCTCCCGTGGCACCTCAGTGCCTCCCGCTGTGTCTTGCTGCCCGCCAGTGGCTCCCAGAACATCCCGCTAGGCTCCCAATCCATCCCAGTATGCCCTCCTGCCTCCCAGTATGTCCCACTGCCTTTAGTCCACCCCAGTGTGTTCAGGCGCGTCCTACCGCCCACTCTCCCAGTCCGTCCCAGCGCCCACCTCCTGATACGTCTTATTCCCCCTTCAGTGACTCCCAGTCCATCGCAGTGCCTCTCAGTCCACCCCAGTTCCTCCTGACGTGGCCTACTGCCCCTCCTAGTGCCGCCCAGTCCATCCCAGCGCCTCCCAGTACGTTCTGCTATCCCCCCAGTGACTCCTAGTACATCCTACTGCCTTCCAGTACTACGTCCTAGTCCAGTGTGTCCCCCAGAGCTTCTCAGCCCACCCAGTCCACCTAAATGCTTCCCTGTAAGCCCTACTGCCTCCTCCCAGTGCATCCCAGTACCTCTTGGTCCACCCCAGTGCCTCCCAGTATGTCCTACTGCCACCCAGCATGTCCAGGCACCCCCCAGTGCCTGGTCCCTGCTCCACGGCTGTCACCCCACTGCCCGGGGGGTGCCACAGCTGCCCCCCAGCCGCATGCAGGGCAGCTCCTGCACCACCCACAGCCCCATTAAAACCTCGAGTGAGGCCACGACTGCCGCTTCTCCAGCGCACACCCAGCATGGCAAGGTCCGAAGGGCCGTGGCTCGTCCCCGTCCTGACCAAACCTCGTTCTTCCTCGCAGGCAGATGATTTCATCCGAGCGAATGCCTGCAATAAATTGACCGTCATCGCTGAGCAGATCCGGTACTTGCAGGAGCAGGCTCGGAAGGTGAGGATGCGTCCGCAAACTGGGCAGAAGGCTCATTGCCTTGTGCTTGCGAGGGGAGGGAGATTAGCGTCTGTCTTAACTGCCAGACATTCGGGAAGAGCTGTGGCCTGGACGTGAATCATGGCCAGAAGCCAAGTAGAGAAGATTCAGTGGGAAAATAAAGAGGGTTTATTGTCTGGTATCAGCTGGGGACGGGGAAGGATGTTTTTGGTGTTTTCCCTGAGTCCTCTGTGCATCAGGGAGGACTTCTGTTAAGGCGGAGGAGCGAGGGTGGCTGGTCAAAAGCAGCTCAGGTGTCAGGAAGGACAGAGAGATGACTCTGGCTTTGGGACAGGCAACTCCTGTCACCGTAGCGTGTGCGCTGTGCTCCCGGGAGGAGTCGGTGCAGGGGGGTGACGACGTGGCCCTGGCTGGATCTGAGCCCTGGGAGAAGATGAGCTGTTGCCTGACGATGGGCTTGGCTTTCCAGCTTGTCCCAGCTCATTTGCTGGAGCAGGTGGCTCCGTGCGCAAGCCCAGCGGGGCTCGGCTGTCCTCTTCAATTCAGACTTCACCCTCGGGGGTGAAATCTCAGAGCCTGAGCGGGAAAGGATCTGCCAGTCACTGCGACTGGCCCGCTGCCATCAAGGCCACTACGTCATATAATCGTTAACTGGTGGAGCCGGAGCTGTGGAGCAGTCAGCTGGTGGAGCTGGGGAGATGAATTCCCCTTTGTTTGCTGTCCCTTCCCTCGCGGACCGCAGCAGGGAAGCCCCCAGGGTCCGGCAGATGTGTACGGAGAAGGGGAACGAGTCCAGCATGTGGTCAGGCACAGAGGTGAACCTGGGGCTGTGGTGAAGAGGTCCTTGATTCTTGAAGGTATCTCCACCTCCGTGGAGGGGTGCAGGAGCTCTGAGGTCCAGCTGACAGGGTAAACTTGGAGAAAACTTTATCTCTTTGGAAAGCATCTCCTTCCTGGGGCAAGTAAAGATGTGCCACGTGAAGCCAGACGTGCACCAGGGAGGATGAGGCCTCGCGAGTGGTGTGTCAAGTGGTGTATTTCGGGCTCTGGCTGAGAGGCAGTAGCACGCTGTCGTTTTATTTCAAGTGTGGAAATTTTAAATTTGTTTTTTAGGTCTTGGATGAAGCTAACAGAGATGCTGATCTGCACCACGTGGCCTGCAACCTCGTGAAGAAGCCAGGAAACATCTACTACATGTACAGGCGGGAGAGTGGCCAGCGATACTTCTCCATCCTGTCTCCCAAGGTGGGTCCTAACAGCCCCTGAGGAAGCAGGGAGGGGGAAAAAAACACGTTTCTGGTACTTGGGCACTTCTGGACCTCAGACAAAAGCACCATCTTGATGGAGGCATTTGTAGGCTCCTGCTCAGTTGGCGTTTGTCCTTGGTCTGAGTTACTCTGCTGGTGTAAGAGCCGTATTATGAAGTTCTCTTAGCTCTTGGTGGATGGTGGGCAAGAAGACCTTTGGTGCGTGGATCTGAATTCTGCCTTTCGGTCCCTGCAGTTCTTTCTCTGGAAGTAAAGAACTGCAAACATGCCCTGGGCCTTCCCTGTCCGGTGTGGCTGTCTGGCAGTACGGTCTTCTCAAGGGCTTCAGTCCAGGGAAGTGAGTTTGTCTGCAGCTTGGTAGGGGTGGTCTTGGAGGTGTCCTCCTTCCAGGCCACCTTTTTTCATACGTGCAGGGTGAAGGCTTCAGAGCAAAGCACCGAGCATGTAGAGGAGCTCTGTGCAGGTCAGGGAGATCTTGTATCCCCAAGCCTCCCTGCCTCAGCAGCCCTGTAGCTTGACCTGGTCTTAGGGTAGTTGAGCCTATTTTTAGGTTAGAAAATGGGATGGTCTCGTAACTGGGACTGCTTCAAAGGTGGTAGGGCTATCCAGCATGGGCAGAGGTTGGGCTGAGGGACAGCACAGCCCAGCTCCAAGGGAAACTAGCAATGATGTGAATCTCTCCTTTCTCTTCCAGGAATGGGGGACCAGTCCCCACGAATTTCTTGGTGCCTATAAGCTCCAGCACGACATGTCCTGGACTCCGTTTGAGGACATTGAGAAACGAGATGCTGAAATAAACATCCTGGATAAGCTGCTGAGCCGGCAGGCAGCGCTGCCCCCGTGTACAGAGCCCAACTTCCAGGGCCTCACCAAGTGACACAAGTGACCATACGGGACGCCCTGCGCAGAGTCCCTGCGCGAGGACACGCAGTGCCTGCGTGCTGCTAAAGGCAGAGCAAGGAAAGAGACCAAGAAGCAAAAATGCTGATGCCGCCAGTACTTGCTCTGTGCTTTAACGAGACTAATTCTGCATTCAGTCTTACTGGATTTTCTAGTAATTGAGTAATTTATTTCTTTGACTTATGTCAAGCTGTAGCGAGAGGCAGATAATATCAGGTGGAGTCAATTCCGGGAGGGCTTGGAGCAAAAAGCAAAATGCTTGGGGCAGATGTGATAAGGCTATAAAATATGTCCTACCTGTCCGGCTCTGGTGTACCTCACTGTGACTACCTCCGGCAGGTAATGATTTCAGGGCTGGATTTTGCCCCTCGTTAAAATGCCCATATTTAGGAAGCTCTGTGGCCTGAGAAGAGCACAGAAAGGTCTGTTGTGACCTGAGTCTGTTGGTCTCTGTCCCAGCTGGTCCGAACCCCTGAGTCTGTCACACAGGGTGACCTGGAACTCTTTTCTCTGGGAAGAGCATCCTCAAAAAGTGCCATGAAGGCTTCAGGTGCTCTTCAAAAGATGGGTGTTTCACAGTCCTCATGTGTTCCCCCTTGGCTTCAAGTGGTTGAGCTGCCAGGGCGAGACAGGAATGTGCAGGGACACTGAATGCCTCTGTGCCAGAGCAGTGGAGAAAATAAAATAAATCAATCTTGATCTCAAATGTACCTCTGAGACAGGGCCTGTGTCCTGTCTGCATGGCAAGCATCCCTTTGGCTTTACCAGGGAGACTCGGTGGCATGTGGGGCTGGTAGGACATCTCCAGCCTCTCTTTTTTCCACCAAGAACTGGGGATAGGCAAAGATCAGGGCTGCTGAGGAGATGTTCTCCCTCTGCCCAGCTGCACAGGACTCCTCCAGGAGCTTGCCTCCTCTGTGAGGAGCCAAGGTAGGAATGTACTGATGGAGAAGGGGATGTCCAGGTTGGATCCCGGCATGTAACGTCAGATCTGGTCGGATCCTCCCATGACTTGCTGACCTCCCCGAGACGACAAGGTAGTGACCTTATGTTGCTGCTCAAGGTGTTGGACGTGCACACTGGCCTTAGCCTCCTCCTCTGCTGGCGACGTGTGAAGGTGGGGGACCATTTGTGGAAGGGGAATTGTGACCCTGGGGTCTGGGCCCACCAAGGGTGGAGGTGGTGCTTCTTGGTGGAGCAAGTGCACTTGCGGTTGGGCTCCACCAAGAAGCACCACCTCCACCCACATTTGCAGTTGGGCTCTCCTCGCTTCTGAGGTGGTGATGGAAGAGTGGTGTCCTTTGTTCCCCGTGGCACGGCCTTGGGTGCAGCGGTTTGTCACCTTCCTGGGGGCTTGCTTGTTCCAGGTGGTCACTCAGCTCCAAGTGACCTTCCCAGGCATTGCCCCATCTCTCTTTAACCACTGCCGAGGAAGACACCGCTGCCTTCAGCTCTGCTGGGTGATACCTGACTGGGTTCGGGGCTAAGTCTGTGTGTCAGGCTTGGATCAGTTCATGCATACGCTCTCAAAATAATCTCTTAACGCCTCCAAACTTCCTTGTTCCCTTTCTAGCATTGATTTGTTCGTCTTACAGTGAGTCCCCGGAGGGTCCTGCTCCTCCTGGCCCTCGCCTGCAGCTGGGAGGGGTTTGGGTGCCCCACTGGGGTCCTGTGAAAGAGGATGCTGCAGCACCACGTTCTCCCAGGTCACGCTCGACTCGTGCATCTCGGAGGATGCTTCTGAACCTACTGCTTTGAGTTAGGTGCTGCAGTGACTCTGCCAAGGGGAAGGAGGACCTCTTTGCGTTCCCAAGAGACGCCTGGGGACCAGCACCGTCACTGAGTCTTGCCATGGTTGCAGTTTATTCCCCCTTCAGCAGGGCACAGCCTTTCGTCCAGCCTCCAGTCTCCCTCTCTTATGGTCCCCACACCCCTGGCACACCCTGGGAATTGCCCTGAAAGATGCTTGGGGCTGCTGGCAGCACCGATTCCCCATGGGAAGAGCCGTTCCCTGCTAGGACGGGAGGTTTGAGACAGCTCTCCGGCAGCCCAGGATACTTTTTGTCCTAGATTTTCTTCTTCCAGCTCTGCCAGATGCAGTAGCTCAGCCCCATCCCAGCGTGGCTGAGCCTCTGGTTGGCAGAAACCCGGTCCTCAGAGTCAATGCGGGACATTTCAAGCACCTTTTCCCAGCTCACCCTCCCTCACTTGGAGCACAAGGGCAGATTAAAAGCAATGTAGTATTATTATTATTAGACCAGGGTATAATTAATTCCTTACCGAGTCACAAGTGTCTAATTTGATGTTTTTTTTTCCCTGCTTGTTTCATCGCCCCAGGTCTTATTTTACTGCATGTTATTAAATCTTAACTTGGAAGGGAGAAAGTTAATTACTGCATGGGCTTTGCCATGGTGCTAATTACAGCAGCACCAGAGATCTTCACATGTGTTGATTTATGCTCCTCTGGGAAGAGGGGATTCCTGCCCCAGTTTTATCTCTGTTTCCCATCATTAAAATTGTACGGTGACACGTGCAAGGGGATCGGGGTGATGTTCGTAGACCTCCGTAGCTTGTGATTTCACGCTCTGGCCTTTGGTGGGATTTCACCCGTGCTTTCCTACATCTCCAGCAAACACCCGTGACCCTCCGTACCCCCTAACTCCCCGGTCTCCTGCAGTTCCTCTGGGCGCTGGCAAGTCTTTTTCTTGGGTTTGCCCCAAAAGAGCAAAACTACTATGGATGTAGCTTTGTATGAAAATATACAGAAGGTATCAAGAGGCAAGACATGGAGACGGTGGGCTCATGCTCGGTGCTCTCTGCACTGCGGGAAGCGGGGATGCGGCTGCCGAATGGTCCTGCTGTGGAGCAGGGAGGTGATGCTGGAAAGGGGGAACCATTCCCCCAAAACGCTGGCTGGTTCCCCCGAAACAGCTCACCCAGTATTGCCATCTCGGCTGGTTTTTGATCTAATTAAACCCAAAGAGCTGAGGCAACATCAGAAATACTGGAAGGTACTGCTGCAGAGCTGAGCAACCCATCCTCTGGAAGGCGGGCAAGGATGGAGCCGGTGGCTGAAAGATGAGCTGGAGCCTCCTGCAACGCTTGCAGCGAGGATGAGTTTCTGAAGACCCGAGGAGATGGTGCTCGGTGGAGGAATCCTCGAGACCCTCCAGGTTTACAGTCTCATCCACTCGGCTCAGCCTCTACCGAGCCGTTGCCTTTATGGGTTTTTGGCTCGACGGGGCAGGGATTTAATCCAAAAATCATCTGGGAGGAGTCAGCGGGATGCAGTGCCGGAGGGCAGAGGTTGTCTGCAGATGACGTATGGGCCACATCTCGCTCCTACATGTTTTTCAGGCCTTTCATTTAGATGAGCATGTGCCCTCTGCTTTGCTTGGAGGAACAACCAGGTAGGTAAGGAGTGAACGAAGCAGAACCAGAGGCTGCAGGGTCACGGCTGCTGTTCCAGCTGCAGTACTTAATACATTTCCCAGATAAAAAGGTTAAAAATCAGCTGCCTTCTGCAAGACTTCCTTTCCATTCATGGTTTCATCTTGAAAATTAATTTTGAAAATATTCCTCTGCCTTTTGTGAGCACTCAGGGCAGTAGTGAACCTGGTCTGAAGGCAATGGCTCGTTCCAAAATCCCCAGGGATGGACAATATTTGCAGGAGAAGACAGAGGCGTGCTTCTGACACCATTAACGTTGGGCAGAGCGGTTTTTGCTCCATCTTTGGACGTGCAGACAAACCAGGGCTCGTTTAAAAGGGCCGGCAGAAAGATGCTCTTAACGTCTGATCCTCTCCTGGATGCTCCCCAGAGCCGATGTTTGCTGACTTTTAGGGCTGCTGTGAGCCTTCTTGTCGTCTTCTGGTCCTGAGAGGTGGGCTTATTGATGGCTCGATGGTGCGAACGATAACTGAGCGAGGGAAAACACCTCTCCGACGTGCCAGGGCCAGGCAGGGCAGGCAAAATTAAAAACGATATAGAGGTGTTTTTTCAGCCTTTGCAGATGGTTTTCAGCTGCCCACAACAGGGATTTTTAATCACAGGGTTTCTGTTGCTTCCACGTCACCTCCTTGAGCCGCGCTGCAAGACCGGCAGGTCTTCCTGGCTTCTAAAAATGGAATTAACTCTATAAACAAGTTTTCTGTTTCAGGCCAGATTTTGGCTCCTGCTTTTCAAATTGGCAGCGCCTGGAGGTTTTCTTCTCGTGCTCTTGTTCCTGAAGGGTAGTTTTTATTTGACGTGGGAGGGGTTTAGGGGGATTTGTTTATAACCCCCCGTGAGCGCCCACTGCGCCGCGGGGTCATCTCCCAGCCAGGAGGCGTCTCCCAACAAGAGCAGTTGTGGCTCCTCGGCCCTTCTCGTTTCAGCGGCAGCTCCAGGCAGGGGAAAAAAAAAAAA
>NW_008794413.1:59980-88912 GCF_000699145.1 Aptenodytes forsteri
GCGCTCCCCTGGCTGCGGCGGCGGCTTCCCGCTCCTCGGTGCGCCTTGGCTGCGCTCGGGGGCCGTGGGGAAAAACCCCGAGGGTCAGCTTGTGCTTGTGGGGCTGCAGGTTGGGCTCTCTGGCTTCTTTCAGGCGAGCGATGCCGGGCACCATGGTAGCCCTGAGCCGCAGCGGGGGTGCAGGCACTGTGAAAGGCTTAGTGTAAGCTGTGTGCTCTGCAAAAAGTCAGTTCCTACACGAGGAGGAGTTGGGAGGCACTTCTTGTCTCTTGCCTCCCTAGGTGCGAGGCTGTTGGCTTACTTCAAGTCCCGAAGCTGTCATTATACAGTGCCAATGATGTCGCTGGTTTTGGCTAGGGTAGGAGCCATTGCTACTTCGAGGGTTGGTGTTGACATGCATTTCTTCTTCCCCTTTGAAATCTCATCAAGATGTATCTACTACAGCAGCATGTCACCTAGCTGTGTTCTAAAGGCTTGTTTTAGTGATCTGGACTTACTAGTGTATTTTCCTATAAGTGGGTAGAACTCGGAGCTGGTGGCAACAGTGGGAGACACTTGTATAGCCAGGTAGCTGTGAACATAACAACCGGCATTGTGAAACCTGTGCTTAATGAAGAATTGCAAAATGGTCAGAATTCCTGTTGCCCTGTCTGTGTGGGTACTACAACCAGTGGAGCCAGAGTGGCTTTGCTACCTTCTTTTGATAAAAGCACGGGGAAGACGAGGCCTTAACGGGGAGGCCATGTTAGATGACAACTGTGTAGTCAGATGTAGTTTGGTCTGGCCATCTGTGATTGTCTTTGTCTCCTGTTCGTCTGTGCTTCTTCTCTCCTAGGAAAGGAGGTGCTAGCTGTCTTTATTCAAAGTGTTAAATCACAGTGCCCCAAACATCTTTTTTATTTGGAGGGGTATTTAAAACCTGGATCAAGCTCCTTGTATTGCTAATCGGAATAACTCAATAAAGCACTTAAAGCTTCTCTCTCAGTTAGCAAAAGGGTCTTATGCAAAACCAACTTTAGATAGAAAACCTTTGTATTCAGCTAGCTATACGTGGAGAATCCGTTGTTTTGCTTTGTAAACTGTTCCTTCTTGTTAGTGTAGGATTATGGGGAAGGCAGTATAGGCAAATATATTTGAAACAGGTCTTATGGACGCATGTAAGACGAATCAGTATATTGCTAACTGTAGAAATGATTCTGTGTTTAAAGTGTTCACTTGTATGCTTCAGTAACAATGAGGAAAAGGATTTTTAAGTCTTGGCAAGGAATAAAAACTTCTGTGATGCAAGATAAAACATGTTTGCAGTTTGGTAACATGTTCTAGGCAGAAATTTTAATCATTAGATTTGCATACTTTGAACTTAGTTATTCATGACCTGCAACTGATGCTCTTAGTTCATTATATACCCTGCTTTGGGGTTGTTAGTTTGCCTGAGACTGATGGCCAGTTTTGGGAAGTTTATGATGTTTTCGCTGTTTAATAGAAATGTTCTGGAAGTCCTAGAGTATCTGGAGTATCTAAAATGGAAACTGTAGGTCTTCTACTAAAAGAACAATAGTAAACAGAAATGGAGCCCAGCTGAAACTCCTAGGGATTTCCCTAATGAATGCGCAACTGTGCTTTTCTTATTTTCCTGTCAAGCATATGAAAGGCCGATGTGAAGTGCAGCATGAAGTTGACTGCTAATCCTGATGTAAAAGTTCCTTCTGGTTAAAACGCAGCTGTAGTACTAAAATAAATTTCCAAGTCTTATGAGCATAGGCAGCCGGACATCTTAATTAAAATCTCTTCAACATCTATCTGTTACCCTACAAGCTTCAAAGTTAATACAGCATATTGATGTAGCTGGGTTCCAACTCTGCTTCTGGCTCCTGAGAACTTGCACAGTAAATGAATATGCATCATTGCAGTTGAGGTGTGTGTAATCTTCTTTACGCTAATGTGAGTGCTCACAGCTTTTAAAAGTCATCTGTGGGCTTGTGTATTTTAGCCCTCTCTTTCCTCTGCCTGCCTTCTGTGGTCAGCCGAGCTTTCACGCTGTCATTAGGCTTGATCATATGAATTTCAATGATCCAAGCTTCTAGAGTAATAGCCTGTAAGGATGAATTGTAGGGGGATGTGGTTATCCTTGCTCTTGAGGCTCTGTTCCTGAGGAAAGAACACCACTTTTTTTTTCTTCTTTTTAAGAAGATGAAGGTGCTGTAAAATTAAATGGAAGCGAAATTGGTTTCTGGTACTCCAGGTAGCAAGAAGCTCTTTTTAACCACTTAGCATATTGTAGACTTCTGCCTTGGCCTCTGTCACCCCATTATGCTAAATGCAGGTGAAAACCCCCCTATTTTTAGTATTTAGTATATGACAAATAAAACTTATTGACTAGATAAGCTTTTATGCTGAGTTGTTAAAGAAATTTAAAGTATCCTTACACTTCTGCAGCCTATTGTCATTTAATTAGGTGGCTTCCTTCAAGCCCTGTTTAAAATAGCTTACACCATACTAACTAAGGGTATCCATCAGGAAGGATTACCCCTAGAAATGGCAGGTAAAACCCTTTCACCAGAGTATGTCCTAGGGCTAAAGCCTGGCACAAAGTTATCCCTCCCTGAGTACGTGTGGCCATCCATATGTAGTGGTGAGCTGCCTCTTGCAGCCCCTGCTGCATCTTTATGATGGTGTGCAGGTAAATGCCTGAGATAAGTGACAAAAATGGCATTAAGGCAAGGTATTCCCAGCTTCTGGTGGTGGATTGTTGTTGGGTGGAAGAACTGTGCTTGTTTATTCAGTCCTGGGTGTGCAGTAAACTGAAAATAGTGAATATGAGAAGCAGAATTTCAATGTTGCTGTCATGTAATTGATCTTTGTAATCTTCCTTTTTGAGTTTCAGATAGTGACTTCTGTTTTAAAGAGTTTTAAAACTTCAAAATACCGTTTGGCCTGTTTTCTCATCAGTAAGAGTTAGACTTTTCTTGATGTATTGACTTTTCTTCTGAACAAATGACACTTTATAAAGAGAAAGCAGAGTTAGTTTTGCAAAAGCTTTTAAAAAACGTTGTTCTATTTTAAGCTCTTGTGTTGCTAATTCACCCCATTACTTTTGAATGTTATGGCGTAATTCCTAGCAGGAGAGTTGTTCCATGCGCTGTTCTCTTGTCTCGTGAAAAACCAAAACAAAGCCTTTTTTAATAAAGTAACACAGGGGCTTCCTTTGAGCCTTCCTGGCTGGAGGTGGTGTGCAGATACCAGCTCATTTGTACTAAGACTTCTGTGCCTGTGGTCAGATTGTGTGGTATCAATGTGTGTTTTCTAAGTGTAAACCAAACTATGGCAGGGTGAAGGTTTTTACCAAGCTAATACAGTGTTAGAGCAAACCTTAAACTGTGTAGTGGAGTGGGACTAGTCGAGGCCCAGAGGCAGACTGCTGGGTACAACGGGAGAGGATTCCTGTCACTTGTGGTGCCAGACTCACAGCAGTAGCTAAGGCTGCCAGAATTGTCTTGGTTTGTAACAAGCTGTTTTGAATTGCTCAGCTCTTCTCAAGTTGAAAGATGCTGTGCTGTGTTTTTGGCCAATGATGAGTGTTCTGTTTTGGGGAAAAAATGACAAAAATGCTCCTGCAGCTTTGGATGTAAGGAAAGGAGGCATCTGCCACTTCATCAGCTGGTGTAGCTGTTTGCATTGGGCCAGCTGTGGTTGGTAAACAGCTGAATGCAAAAGGGCTTGTTGTGGGAGGGCTGTGTACTGGGTTTGGATTTGACAGCAGGTCATGCTCTGGTTGTGGTTCACCTTCGTGTGTTTGAGCAGTTAGATCGAGTTTAGTGATTTATTTTTGGTTTTAGTGCTTGTGAAGTGTTGCTGAGCGAAAGGCTTAGTTCCTCTCAGAATGATCCTCTTCTTCCATGTCCTGGAGTGAGGGCTGTTACTACTTGAGTGTCTTCTGCATTTACCTACTGCTGAGAAACTGCCAGTTGCCCAACAGGCTTTTGGTCCTGCTGCCTCGGCCATGATGACAGTGTTGTGGGTGGCTTGCCTTCTGTGCAAGGGAGGGTGGTTCCAGCTGCTCTGGCTCCTTCCTCTGATTAGGTGAGTGCAGGGCAACCTCTCCTGCTTCAGTCCTGGTGTTAGAGAGCTTTCCAACTACTTCATTAGTTTTGACAGAAACACCAGGGTAGCTCAGTGGCTGGGAAGAGTCTCTTTGGGAACGTTTTTTAACAAAGCTTCATCTCTTTAGTCCTCAGACAGTATGTTGCTACTCGGCCTGAGCTGTCCCCCCTGAACAGACTGCTTCCTTCAGGCACCCTTCGGGCTGTGTGCATGGAGCACCTGCAACTGTCCCATTCCCTGAGCATAACAGGAATGAGGGGTGATCTGTTGCAACTGATGTGCAGGCAGGGTGCTTCCCATTATGCAAAAATGTGCCTCAAAATAGAGGAACTTCTGCCAGTGTCTGTTTTACCACTGTTAAATGTAGCTGGCCATGGGTACGGGGGAAGAAGCATTGAGGCTAGTGTGTGCCGTGATTTGGTAGTATGTGCAAACAGGAGTATAGGTACAGCTTGTATTTTTAAATATTAACAGTATGAGACTAAGCTAATAAAGATAGGTGGTTTTTTAATGTAGTATTAAAATACTGAACAGGATTTTGTTACACGGTAGAGTAAAACAGCTTCCTGTAGAGTATGAAAGTGAAGAGTAATAATGTAAGATTAAAATGCCTTTGACAGAAAAGGACTTAATGTAAGCCCACATACTTCCAGTGTTTAATCTGGGGCAGGTTTTCCCAGTGCTGACGGCTGGTTTTGACAGTGTAACCTTAACCAGAGTCATAACAGAGAAATTGACACTTTTGCTTTTTTCTATTGAGTTTGTGATAAAGCTAAGGTTGTTTTGAGCTGTGAAGTGGGATAGACCGGCAATGCCAGTGCTGAGGCATGGGCAGATGTAGGCATGGCTGCACCACAGTGTAACTGGTGTGGCAGCGAAGAGCCCATTGAGTCGTGCTCTCTATCTGGCTGGGCTGCATGGGCAGCTTTCTTGTTTTGAACTTAGGACTAAAATGGGATGACATGGCTTTCCCCTTCTTTTGTTGAAGTTACAGAACTTGAAACATGTTGGTAGCTTAGGTTCAGGCTTTTAAAATTCCCCCACCCAGCTGTCTTCACTTCCTATCTTGTGTATGTCTCTGCTTTACCAGTTTGTTGTGAGGAGCCTTTATGAAGATGTGCAAAGTAGCTGTCAATTCTTACATAATTAGAAAACGAAAGTTGCATTAAGTGTAGAAAATACCAGTTGATCTCAGACAGTTGCACTGTGAGAAGAGATCTCTCACTTCTTCCTTGGTAATTCATAGTAACTTGTCCAGAAATGGGTGCTTCAAAGCCACAGAGGTGTTGGGATACACAAGCTCTGCTGGGTGGCAGACTTAGGGATGCTCTGAGATCCCGGACACATACTTTATCTCGAGCAGGGATTCCCATAATGATAGCAAATTTTGTGGGTTTCGAGAACATCATCAGCCTGAAAGCTCAATTAGGTCTGTCATGGTGCTGGTCCAGCCATGTCGGTGATGGTGATCCAGTGTCTCTTCATACAGTTCGCTTTTGTGGGCCCGTCTAAATGTTTCCCATTCTTGCATCCACCACCAGGTTGAGGCTGTGGGTAGGCATGCGAGACGGAGCCTGCCAGTGTGCTCTGCTGCTGTGAGTCTCTTCAACTTCAGATTGAGACCTGCTGGCTGTGGATCTGGATCTTTACCTGAATTCTTGTGTTGGTCTTGACACCAACTTGTAGCACAACTGAGCTTTTTTGGCTGTGTGTCTCAGAATGTCACACCTTCCATATAAACCAAATAGCAATGCTGTTTTTTTGAGATAGTTCTCCCTGGTGGAGTGCAAATTCTGAGATAGGATTTAAAGGATTGTCTGACTTGTTAGTGGCAGTTAAAAAAACCCCCAAACCTTAAAAAGGATATCTTTTTCAAGATCCTGAACTGATGTGATACAAGAGTATTTCTTCAGTCTGTCCCTTCTGCTTGTTGCAGGTTTTGCCTTGGACTTCATGATTTGCCTTGTTCTAAGGGAGTGCAACTCCTGTGCTGGTTTGTAGTTTGACAGCCTTTCTAAGCTCTGTTTAAGAAATTATATACCCAGGCCTTAAGCTCAGTTTGGAACCTTTGGGAGCAAATGCATTTCTGTATACAGGTTGTGTGCCTGCAGCAGTCTGAGCTGTGGGGAAGACAGGCAGGTGATCTTGGGCACCAGGTGGTTTAGAGCATAATATATTCTTTTAAATTTCATTTACCACATTACTAGCATAGAAGTAGTGGCAGATGTGTTTAGTTCTGGGGCGAGATCTCTGTGAAGAAGATGATTCCTAGCAGGCTGAAAGGCGGGCTTTGGGCTGGAAGATTTAGATAACTTCTGTAAATGGCTGCTGTACACCTGCAGAGGAGAATACTGGCCATGGTAATACTGCTTTTGAAACCAGTTTTGCCTTCTGTGCCAGTTAGTCTTTCTGGAGTTCAGCTCTTAATCAGAGAGCGGCTTCTGTTGGTGTTTGCATCATAGGTTTGCGACAATATCAGTGTACCAAGAGGTCCAAGGTCTTTTAACTCTACGGTTGACAGCTGAGCTGGTGCGGTCTCTTCATTAGTGGTTTGTGATCTTTGCAGAGAACTGGTGCGTTGTATGCAGTGATCTTTGCGATGAAGTGTTTGCTGTGCCAGCTTTGTAATACAGGCATGCAGTTAGTGCCTTCTCCATATAATGCTGGTAGGTATCTCTGGTGGGGAAGACCTGATTGCTTGGATTGTAGTGGCTGATTATCTCTTTGGTGCCCCTGATTTGGGACACTTGTCACTTTGAACAGCAAAAGTGTTAGTTTGTAGTAGGGATAGAGGAGGTGGCAGAGGGCAAGGACCTTGAAACGGTAGGGCAAGGGTGCCTTGAAAAGGATGTGATTAATCTAGGAACAAATTATCAAATACAAACAAATACTTTATTTAGAAATGTGTGTTTTTTATAAGATATGAAATGAAAGTAGCTTGGAAGGGTAAAAGTGGCTAACAGATCATGAGTAAAATCCTATGAATATTGTTCCTTTCATTGTGGACTCCTGAGTGCTTTGACCCCACAGGAGTTAGATGAATAACGTGTTTACTGTAAAATTACATTGTTTGGGGAAGAAAAAAAATGTCTTATTCTTAGTTTGCAAAAAAACCCCAGTCATTTCTGAAATGTGGAGCAGGCTCTCAAACAGGATCTGGAAGCTGTGACAGACTGGTTAAGCTTTGACTCGCGAGTTAATGGTGTGTACTAAAGAGCATCATGAAATGGTTCTTGGTCATCAGCCGGCAGTTGCTTGCAGCAAGCTGCGTTTAGCTGGTACCTGTGATGAAATGGCAGCAGTTTCAGTCCTGCCTGAAAGAGGAAGTCGTGGTGCTGCCGGGGCTCGACAGGAAACTAGTGCAGGATGTGTAGACAGATTTGACAGCTCGGTTTCCTTTGGCTAGGAGAATGTACATGTTTTAACCTGAAAACAGACTTCAGTAGCAAGCTTGAAGGCTTGTGGTTTCTGCATCAAATTGCTTGTATGGCAAGAGTGAAGGCAAGATCGTGCAGATTCTTACCTCTTGGTTTAGGAGGGAGCACTGATTGTGTACAAAGACCCACAAAATTTCACTTAATTCTTCACAGTCAGTAGTTCATATTGCTGCTGGAATATATTGCAACTATTCCGCGTTACAGGCAGTTTTTAAAACTAAGGAGCTCCCATAGTAACACCACATTTCATGTGCTTGCCATTTAAAATGGGAAAATTAGGCTTGCACAAGAGGGGTTGTAGCCCTCGGTGTCAGGGTGCATTTGGGACAGCATTTCTTGTAACTTGTGCTTAGTAGAGGGGAACCTGCCATAGGTACTGTGGATTTCTTCAGCCTTTCGTGATCTGTCAGTGTCTTCTGGTGTGTGTACAGGCCTGTGTGGAGAAAGGAAAATTTGAAATTTCACACTTTGCACTGGGAAGGCTTTCCTACAACGTCCCACTGCAGACTTCATTTAACTGTTCATTGCAACACTTGCATCTCTTAAGTAACCACTTTTTGGGATTAATCCTAAATGCAGATCAGCTGTCTTTCATAAAAATGTAGCTGAGCTTTAAAGCAAAATTCTGTAAAATGGGCCTGTTGAGTCTGGAATAGGACCATCTGATGAATTTGACAAAGTTTACAAGGCTTTGTAATCCACAGTTTCCAGGATGCTAGATCCTAGTTTTCCAGGATACTGTTGAGTTCTGTGAAATCCTGCTGGTGTGGTCATGTGCTGAACAGGTTAAAATCCAACAAATACTAGAAGTATGATCAGTTCACATGTACTTTACTGAAGCATTTAAGTTTTTGATTACAGTACAGAGAGGTTTGAGAAATTAAATCAATTCAGCATTGTGGGTTTTTTTTAAGACGTCTTTAGATCTTGTTGAACGGAACTAAGCCATATTGACTTGCATTACGTTCCCAGTCGATCAGCTCTCCTCTCTGGGCTTGGCCAGATGGCTCATGATTACATGGCTGAAAATCCACTCACTGTGCTCAAACTGGGATGACTTCAGCGCTTTCCAGTCTGTTTCAATACCCTCAGATATTTAAAACTACTTGGAGTGTTTTCTAGTCCTGCTGGGTGTTGTATATGTAGACTTCCTTTTATTAGGCTACTTTGGAAGGGGAACAAACCCAAACCCCTTGTAACTTTTTTCTCCCTCCCTTGGTGTTGCAGTCTGGGGATGAGTTATCCTCTAGTCATATCTCATATTGGACTAAATTACTTCTAAACCACAAGTCAATGATGTATGTGTCTGAAGTTTTTCCTATGGAAGAATAGGTCCCAGGATAGTGCATCTAAGCTCCCTAAAAATGAGCTTGTTTTCAGCTGTGTTCTGTGGAACTCTTAGAAGTGGAAAACAAAGTAGCTCATCCAGCTAATCTAGAAAGCCTATTAATCCCAGTAAAATAATTTATTCAACAACTCCACTTTCCCAGTGGTAAGGGTTTGGAGGCCTATGCTTAAGACTCTAAATCTGTTTAAAATTTAGGCTATCTTATTTCAGTATTTAAAGAGAAATTTATATATCCATTAAAAAAAAAAAGGGTGAGGGGGTCCGTTTACCTAAAGATGTGCTCAAATGCATTTCGGTCCTTTAAAGATGTAATCCTGAAGTGTCTAATGGGGTGGGAGTGGGAGGGCAATTAAACAACTGGGTGAGAGAAGTGGTAGTCGCTTGGTACATAGAGAACTTCTAGTGGGCCAGTTCAATGTTTTTCATGGTAAATTTTGTTAATTTCTTCCTTTAGAAAGAAAAAACAAAACAAAAACAACCCCCCTCAGGCTTTTCCAGGTCCCTGCTGTGTGGTTCAGGTTCTGCTTTGTGCTCCAGAATGAGGCCTCAGGTTATTTGCACTCTATTTTGTTCCCACTGCCAGAAAGCTTAAAGGATTGGGTCACCTGGTAGGAAAAGGTGGTGTGTGGTTTGAGTTCAGAGCCTTTGCCTCACACCCAGTGTAGGGTGGTACATGTTTGAATCGGTGATGTGGACCATCAGGAGTGAATTTGAGGTGCAGGGTGAGAGTAAGCAGTGCTTTTATGGGAAATACTCTTAATTTGAACTGCTGGTGTTCTCTACTGTACGAGAGTAATTATGTAGGTAAAGTTGATTGTTCACTGCAAGAGTCAATTGACTGTTGCAGGAATAATGCAGTCTGCGTGCAAGGTGTGTGTGTGTGCAGCTTGTGCTTTGTCTTAGCTGCAGTCTTTGACCTGAGCCCATACGGGAGTACAGCAGCTTCTCTCCCAGAGCCGGTGTAGGGACCTGGCTGTGTCTAAGGACAGGAGAGAAGTGGAGGTTTGCAGTACACTCATGGGATCTGATGTGCTTTCTGATACTGTGGTTTCATTTTGTTGCTTGCTTGATGCTCTCTGGAGTAGACAGTTTTAAAGAGTAACACTAAACATGTCCTTTTTTTTTTCTTTTTTACAAAGGCATATGTGAGCTTTTCTTCTATGAGTGCATATACGGAATTTTAAGATTTATAGTTAATCATGGATTGGTATGTTGCAGTGAGCATAGGAGGTGCTTCAGAGTCTGGATTTCTTCCTCTAGTGTGTTTTCCGGGTTCTGGAAAGGCTGTCTTGAAGCAGATGTGTAACCTGCAAATTATGGGTAAACAAGGAAATACAAATAATTGGGGCAAGAGGGTAGAAGAGGAGGTAGAGCAGGAAGGGAGGGGAGGAATACAGAAAGGAGGAGGAGGTGTCTGCCAGGGGGAGGGCAGGGTGGAAAGTGAGATTAGGTTTCTCTAAAGGGGTGGCTGCACAGTGCTGTTAAACTGGAGGTGGATGTGCTCATCCTTTTGTGATAGCACTTGGGGTGAGCAAAGACAGCTGGAGCAGAGATTTCCTGAGTCTGGGTGGGCAGTGTAATGAATTCTAGTTGAAATTGAAAAAGCGTACAAGAAGTGCCTGGGAAACCCAGTGTGGAGTGTTGTTTTGTACTTCATTTATTAACTCTGAAAGGAATTCACGAAGGCTGCTACCTGTGCTGTGCAGGAGCACAGCTGAATGGCTGTGTTTGGGTAAATCCCAAAACAAAAGGCAGATGATGGTGCCTTATTGCATGGATAAGGCTGGTAAGCTAGTGAGGCATGCTGGTAACTTAGGCTGGTTTTAGGTGGAGTGTGCTTGAGTTGGTTAGCTAGGCCTGATACCTGTTTTGATGTGTTTTCCTTTTAAAATCTACTTAACAAGTGACTCATCCCTTTCCACCTTTGTTTTGAGCATGAAGCCTTTCTTAATTTGGGACTGAGCTGCTCTGTTCCGTTGCCTGCTTTCTTTCTGGTGACTTTTTTTTTTATTCTGAAATGTGACTTTTTCTCTGTGATCAGTGCCACCAGTGTGGCAAGGCAGAACTATGTGAGCACCTTAGCAGCTGAGGCAATATTGACTAATATGACTTAGATATAAACATCAGCATACTGCTGATGGTCCTGTGTGAAACTGAGGTCTGCTGCGTAAATCAACAGATTCTATTATTTTGATATTGAAATACGGCACCAAGTAGAGGACTGGTGATAACACCTGATGCCTACGCAAATCCTTTGTCTCTGTGTATGTTGAATAGAAGATGTATAGATAGCAGTGTTATTAGTGCGTGGTGTACCAGATGCTGGCTGATGTCCTGCTCTGAGAGAGTCTTTGCTGCCATTTCCTAAAACTGACTGCTTGTGGATCTCTCCGTGGCTTGTGGGAATGGTGGTGATTAGTATTCCCCTACAAGTACTGTTTTTAGGATCTTTTGAGGATGTTTATTATCAAGGTAGCTGGCTCTGTCTAAATCTTTGAGCATCCTGCAGCACCTGAAGAAAAGCTAGTGGTATAAGGTTGGTTTTGAGTCGCTAGCAATTACCTTTCCTTGCAAGCGTGACGATGTGATGTGCAGTATTAAATCATGTTGCTAGCTGTGACCAGAGTGCTCAAAAACCTGGAATTGCATTGTATTTCTTCCAGATCATTCTGAGAAGTGAAATCCCCAGGAGGTGCCCAAATGCATAGTTCAGTAGGGATCGACTCAATTTTTTTAATGCAGTTACCCAGAACTGAGAGCCATGCAACATCCTTGCTAGGCTAAAGCATTGCCACCATTCTGAGGGTAAATCTGCTGCAATGGATGCCTCTTGTCCTCTCTCCCCACACCCTGGCGGGGGTAACTCAGTTTGCAAGTCTTTGCTGCTGTAAATAAAAGTACTTCCAATAATATGGAAGTGTTGAAAGTCAGTGGGAGCTTTGCCACTAGGCTTGCTGGGGTCAGGATTTCACACCTGTATGGGAATGAATGGCCAGAGGCCTGGTACTTTTCTAATTAAAGTAATATATTAATGAAGGGCAGCTGTGTCTGGCACTGGAGGTTGCTAACTGGTGTTTGGAGGCATTATTGATGGCAAAGACTGATTTAGTTCATGTGCTAAAGTCTGTGCTGGGTCAGTGTTGAAGTAGCTGGGTGCATCATGATTTTGTAATGTCTGGAGAGTAATATGATTCCTTGGAAATCGGATGCCCTGCTGAGCTTCTCAGTTCTGTTAGTCACTTCAAAGCGGGGATAAGGTACATGTTAAGTAGCAACTGTAACCAAAAGATTGTAGAACTGTACTTAGGCTTAGACAAAAAAAATAACAACAAAAAAGGCAGGGGGAGGAGGAATTAATCATGTTTACTTCTGTCTGTACATGCTTATTTTTATCCCATAAACTTGTTTCAAAGCTCATACTGCTGTGTTTTGTGCTGAGCTTTCTCTACTGAAGTGTTCTCCAGAGGGAAGATCTCTTGGGAGGCATGTATGTTGCTTAGCAGCTATCAAGACCCGAGCTTACACTTTCAGCTTTCAGTGCATTTAAGGCTGGATGCTTCCATACATGAAAAACAGTCTGGAAAAGCCTAAAGACCTTTTGCCCACCTCTAGGTAACTAGGCAAAAATTGCACTGTATATTAGAGTGACTGATCTTACCTACTTCTTCTTCCCAGTGTAAAAAAGCAACTGTGCCAAACAGTCTTAGCTGGTGTTTAGCAATTGTGTGCAGTGGGAGGGGTCTAGCTGTAGGGAGAAGGTATTTGCATTTATGAAAATGAGCAGCTTCCTATCTTGTGTGTATGATGGAGAGAACGGATCTACTAACTCATCTAGGAATGTCTCGTTTTCAGATCCCATATGTGCTGTTAGTGGTTTGGGCTCCAGTCAAAGCTCATCAATGATGTACTGCTATCTAGTGAGAATGAGAAACATCTGAATATGTGTATCTCCTTTTTTTTTTCTTCTAGGTTCTCACTGGAGTTGATATTCTAGTAGACTTCAGCTATGCAGACGATCAAGTGTGTAGTCGTGGGTGATGGTGCTGTTGGTAAAACCTGTCTCTTAATTTCTTACACAACAAATAAATTCCCATCGGAATATGTACCAACGGTAAGTGTGAGAATGGCTCCAGTTGTTCTTTGGGCATGGTGGGGTAGAGCAGCATGAGTTTCCTTCCTAACTAACCTTTGTGGCATGCACGCCTTAATACTTGTTCTTAGAGCCTGCTTTCCTGTTGGAGACTAACTAAGATGTCGTGGAAAAGTAATGATCAGAGTGTTTGGTATGCTGCTGCTACCTATCTTTCGTGTTACCTGGTAGTACTGGGATGCCTTTCCTGTATCGGGTCAGTTCTGTTTGTTGATGGCCACCAGCTGGATTCTGTGAACAAGATTATTTGTGGTTGTTAGCACTGCTAAGTGGAGAGCAAGCAGCAGGAACACTTGCTCTCTCAATTCTTGCTACATCTTTGTTTTTAGGGAAAGTAGTAGTTTATGTTGCTAGAATGGTCAGTGACTACAATTAACATTTTCGTGTTAAACATGGTTTAGTGGGTGGTGGTGTTGGGTCGATGGTTGGACTCGATGATCTTAGAGGTCTTTTCCAACCTCAATGATTCTATGATTCTCATGCTCATTTTTGCTTTGCAACTCTGAAAGATCCAGAGGTTGTGCAGTGAACTATGGAGTGTGGCTAGCTATTTCTCACACGCTTAGCTGAAGTCATGTTTGGATCTAGACTGCCCGGTCTCATTCATTTGTACTTCCAAACACTTGCCAACTTTGTGTGTAGTCCTTGACTATTTCTAAGTAACCTTTTTGAATCTTACAGGCTCAGTTTTCTGAGATACCGAGTCCCTTGGCTTACCTAAAGATTAAGTTGGGAGCAGTTTGCTGACTGCCTGCAAGGCACATGTGCATTATCTTTCTAATAGAAAAGTGCTTTTCTTGTTAATATTGCATATGCAAGATCAGCTTGCTGACACTGAGGTGGTTCAGTTTTTTACTGAGATTGGTGCAAGAGACTTTGACATCTGGATGCTCTTTTTACTAGTTATCTCTGTTACGGACCTGAAAAGGTCATCTTATACACAAACTGAAGAGTTTATCCAGGTACCTCAAATAAATTTGAATCTGGAAATGCATTGCAAAGAGGTCGAATCCCTGTCGGTGAAAGGATCAGTGATCTTTTCAGTTATTATGAAGCAACTTAACAGATAGCTCCTCTGAGATGCCGGGTAGCTCCTGCCCGATAGCTCTTTCAGAATAGCTACTTCTTTAAAAATGTCCTCTCTTTGTGGAAAAGAAGTTGCAGTGAACTTCACTGCCTCTTTCTGAGGTATTAGCTTTGTACACTATCCAAAGATCTTCAACATTTGAGGTGTTAGGAATATTCAAACTTCCACAGAATGAAATGTTTGTGCTTAGTTGTAGATCTGGAACTAAAGATGAAAGGACTCCCAAACACGAGAGTATTCAGGTTGGATGCGGTGACTACTGTTACAAACCTGAGGGTTGTGCTGTAGGCATGGAGACCCAAGTTCAGCCCCTCTCATGGAGATCCTCTCATTATGGACTGGTAGAGAAGTGTGTTTGAAACTGCGTTTTGCCATTTTCAAGTTTTTGAGAGTGGTGCCAAGTATCCTGGTGTGATGTGTCTAGGACAACCACATCCTGCGCTGAACCTGTGGAAGTCTGCTTGCCCTATTTAAGCTATTCTTTATGGTCAAGACAAAATGAAAGTGGTCAGTGAGTTCAGGCAGTGAGCGTTTCTATACTTAGCCTTAGTGAAGTGACCCTTAATTATGTTGAAAAATGTTAGTCTTAATGTCTATTTTGAAACCTTGTGAGTTTGTCTGCTGTCCTGCAGATGGTAGTACTGTCTATAAATCCCTGCTAACAAGCAATATGGAAAAGCTACTCAAAGAAACAAAGTTACTTGCCAGTAAAGTGTGTTCAAGGTGTGCTAAGGCTTATTTATAGTGCCTTTTAAAACTGTCCCATGTTTCCGGAATAGTATTTACCTCTCAACTTCATGGCTTGAGGAACTTGCTATTCTGGGGATATCACAGGCCTATTCCTAATTCTGTGTATGGCCCAGAGGTATATTTCAAACTCTGGAAACTGGTAAGTAACCTCTGATATTCTGGCTAATGCTTCTAGTAATAAACAAGCAAAGAAATACAGCATTGCTCCCAAAATGAAAGCAAGCTGTCTGAGAGTCGACAAGCCTTAATATCCCCAGAATGTTTGTGGCTGAATAAGGACCCTAGGGTAAAGTGGGCAGGACTCAAATTGCTTAACAAAAATATTTAAGCAGGAAAGGAACCTGGAGATAAATTTCTGATTTTGAGGACCTGGTAAATACTGGTGGTAGCTCAAGGTGAGCGTACCAGCAAACACTGGGAATCCAGCTGCAGCAGATACTGCGAAGTCTGTCTTGAGAGGAAGGTGGCATCCTTCTTCCTTGAGTGTGTCCAGTGGTACAGGGCACAAAGCAGTTAGTAGAAGGTAGGGGTGCTTTATCAAATCAGTAACAGTCTGGCTTCAAACTGAGCTCCTCTGTGTGGGCACGGGAGTGGCTGGTGTAAACTGCCTGTGCTGTTGCCCTGTGTAGCTGTACCATAATCAGAGTAGTGGTCTGCAGCAGTGTGGCCAAAACATCGATGGAGAATGCCCCAGTTCGGACTGATAGATTAGTTTCTTTCACTTGGCTCTGTGTTTTCCAGCTCGCTCTGTTTTTTTGAGGATATTTCTCGGTGGGAGCTGGGTTTCATACTGGTACTGCACATGGTTTGTCACCTGCATGTTTTTGATGTCATTGTCATTCTCAGAAAAGGCAGCGAGGGGCATGTCCCTGGAAAGGCACTGGCAATATTTGGGTAGTGGCAGATCAGGTGCCAGTCCTGTAACACGAATGCTCATGCACCTGCTGTAATGGGCTGTCTGGCACTGGCAGGAATTGAAACTTCTTGTTGGGCTAATTGTTGCTCTGGTTTTTAGCCTGTTTGGCACAACTGAGGATGAAGTTGTCTGTGGATTGTGCTATGAGACTGTAGTTGCCAGGTTTGTCTGAAGGCTAGCCTTGTAATCCTGGCTTCCTTAGGGCTGAACCCCAGACCTTTTCAATAGTGGCTGTACAAAAAAAAAAAATCAAAAAAATCCCATTTTGCAGGTAGGGAGCTTAAAAACCAAACCAAACAAAAAAAATGTGAGGGGAAAATGCATGCTAATCCTCCTAAAGGCCAGCTACAAGTAGTATTACCGACTTGCTGTTCACTGGGCAAAAATGGGGGGATGTCTTTAGGGGATTAAGCTGCTGACCATCTTCTGACATCTGAAAGAGCAAATGCTCTGACCTTCAACGTGGAGCATTCCAGTTTCTTGTTCTGTACCTAGCAATAGATGAGTTCTCATCCTGACCTGTCCTTTAGAGTCTTGAAGTTGTAGTCACTGCATATTGATATGCCCTGTGAAATGCTTTCCACCCTTCTCCAGCCTGAAGCTGGACACTTTTTGGGGTGTTCAGTAAGGCAAACTCAGTGCAATGTGTAAAGGATTGGGCTGCAGGTAATGGAGATGAGTGTTGAAATCTCTTGTACTACTTTAAAAATCTTGAATGCTAATCCAAAATAGTATGAGAGGTGGACTTCTGCTTCTAACTGATGTTCCTGGGGTTATGCAGCATGCTGTGGCCATAGCTGCTTTCTCAGATGCTGTGAGTTGTGACAAGTTGAATTAGTGTGGTGTCAGGTATTACTTTAACCAGGACAGTTAGGTGGAAAGGAGACAGATCTGAACTCTTGAAAGTTCAGCTTTGAAGTGCTGTCTCGCTGGTCTTATCTGAGTTTTCAGTGGGATTTTCTCAAGGACCTAAGCTCTTACTAAAGCCCTGTTAATAGATGCATGTGACCGCTTATTTCTCCATGTCCCTCCCTCCTCACTTCCATGAAAAGCTTTTGAGATGACCACTAGCCTCTTTAATGTTGTGGTTTACTTTAGCTGTGGGAGCTGCTCAGACTTCAGTTTTGTGTGGAAGCAGAGCTTCCCTGTCCTTGTTCAGAGATCTCAACCGTCTCTGAGTAACCTTGCAGCACAGTATGCGGGGACGGGTTTTTTTTTTTTACAGTGGGAAGGATTTTTTGCCAAAAGTACTTTCTGAAATACTGTCTCTTGTGGTCCTGAAGATAAAATGGTTATTGAAATTAAAGATACTGACCTCTGACAGTATACTTCTTAATGCTGAGTATGTGGGTGTTGAAGGAGAAGGCTTTGGGTATGTCTTCTTGCTCAGTTGTGTTGTAAACAAGTTACTGGGGGAAGCATTTTTGGTAGTGTTAGCTTTTGTTCCGTGTAGTGGGTCTGCCCTTGAGGACAGGACTATTGTGCCAGATGCTATACAGAGACAATATAATTTGGTCTTCTGGAGCTAGATTCTCCATTTAGATTGAGGGTGAATTTGACACAGACTGATTTTGACCAACTATATTGCTTCCTCCAAAGATGGAGGATAAATTCCTGTTGAAAAGACGGGCTCTGTATTGAATTCCCTAGATCTTCAGAAAGATGAACTTCAGAGGACTCCAGTCCTGTGAGAAGCCCCATAGCTCTGTGCCTTGAAGGGCAGGGCTGAAGTTTCAGTTCTGTCTTTGTGGGGAGGTGTTTATTGTATCAGACCAAGTGTGAAGGTTAAAATTTCTGTGGCAATGTGGGAAACCTTTTTGTAATTACAGGCAGGAGCTGTTGCAGGTGTCTTGCTCAGTGGTTTTTACCCTGTTACATGCAGTGGTGTACCTAGTGTGTCTGTGCTTTAGATACCTCATGGAAACAGCTCTTGCATCCCTATTCCAAATTGAATTGTCCTGTTAACAGCCTTAGTGGTAATAGCATTGCAAGCCTAATGGCTTCTGCTGTCCTGTGCAGGTGACTCCTGTACACATCGGAGGTGGTCTGGCAAGGTGAGTAGGACGATGGTTTGAAAGATGGCTTATTCACATCCTCTTAAATGTTTCTCTTTTCTTACCAGGTTTTTGATAACTATGCTGTAACAGTGATGATTGGAGGAGAGCCTTACACCCTAGGCCTCTTTGATACTGCAGGTGAGAAATCAAGTGTCATTGTAACTGCCCAAGATTTAGTTGAGGTGATGTTGAACACAGACATACAGTTGGTTCTTTTTTTAATGAAAGGGAAAAATCTTTCTTGATTCTTCTTTCCTGACCTTTGGGGAGTTGCTAAATTGAGTTTATTTAAAAACAAAACAAAACCAAACCCCCAAAAAAACTGAAACCAAAACAAGAAAACCTTCCACTTCTTTTAGAGCTGTTTTATTTTGTGACACCAGATGACAATTTTCAACCTTTCACCTCTAATCTAGGGGATACCTGAAGGATAAGGGGTTTCTATGTTTTTAAATAAAATGAAAGGAGAAAATTGTGTTGAGTAAAATATGTGGATTATATGTGGTTTTTGTTTAGTAAATAGCCTGTTTTTCTGACCAGATGTCAAGACAGAATGACTAACATTAGAACATCTTAGATGTGCATGTGGCATGTCTCTGTTCTTAACATGGATGAAATCAGGATGTTGTGTGGAGTTTCATAAGCCCTCTCACTGTGTGCTTTTCTAAAATTGAAAATAAATCTGCTGGCTTCTTTGTTTATGGTTATTAGACTGTATCTCAGTTTCTGGCTGGAGAAATGTACAATGATTAAACAGCTACACACATTGCTTTGTACATGTGAAAATTTAGCAAGAAAGGGTAGAAACTGGTTCAACTGCTAGTTACCCAGGCCCCAACCTGTAATAATATCAAAGTGGTATGGCAGCATCTGGTATTGTAAACTCTTCTTCAAGAGAGTCCTTCCAGAGAGCTTAGTTGATAAGCTGTTACCTAAAATTGTCTTGATAGAACTTAATCTGACTGTTTCCAGCTGTATTCTTACAGATGGTTCGTTAGTGTCTTATTTGATTAATGAAATGATCTTAGCTTCCAATTAAACACTATAACTTCAATTAGCTCTTCACATTCTTCTCCCAAATGTAATTTGTTTGTTAGTTATTGCAGACTCCCTAGTTCATGGATAAGGAGTTGTTTAGAGGAGAGAGGCTCCTTCCTGGCACACATTGTGTAGGCTGCTGTAGGGACCAGTACTTCAATGGCTCTCAACTATAGCATTCTGGTACCTGCACGGGTAAAAGCTGTGTTAGGTCCTTCTCTGCCTGTTTTCCTGCTGAGGTCCTCTGGGTTCAGGCCTCTGGAAACTGGTGCGTGTGTAGATATGCATATCCGTGTACCGTCTATCAACATGAGTGCAGTAACCCATCTAGTAATTCTGAAAACTTACCAAGTGGCTTTAGACTCTACGCACTTGTGAACAGAAGGGCTTTCCTTTCGGAGCTGGGCTTCTGAAGTGGGAGGCTTTTGTTCTTTAAAGGTCACCTGCTTTTTGCTAAATAGTAGCCAGCACAAGTTACAGAACTTAACAATGGGAAAAAACCCTATTACTAGCTGTCAAATTTATTAAAAAAAAAAGTCTTTGTTTTGAACTTGTGCTATGAAGACAAAGCTTTTTGGAGTAGTCTGTTAATCGCAACAAGATATTTTGATCAGTGCTTAGCTCCTCTGTGTCCAGCCAAGCGTGATAGCTGTAACAAGCTGTTCAGACCTCTGTCTTCAAACTGTAGATCTTCCTCTACTGAGATGTCCCAGGTGTTGAGTCATCTCCTTCAAGATCTCAAAGGTCTTTGTCCTGTATGATAGGTGAGAGAACATCAGCTGAAATCAGGCATTTTGAACAAGTGTTTCTGATTTGATTGCCAGCAAGTAGCAGCTCCTTTAGTGCCAGGTGTGTTTTCTGAAAGCAAAGTGCTATTGAATTGAGCAGGAGGAAGTTTAAGAATGAGCTCGGGCAGAGTCAGGCTGGTGGGTCAGTGCTAGTGGTGCCCTGCAGGGACTGCATGCTCTCTTACGGACCCAAAGGGAAGAGCCTGGCTTCTTCTGAAGCACAGCCTGCACTGGGACTTTGGTGCGTTTTTAGGGGAGTGCTGCTGGACGGCCTGAACACTCACCTGTAATAGCAGCATTCTCCTCTCACTGCTTGGAGGACACTTCACTAAGTGTTCGCAAGCATAAGTCAGAGAACGTTCTAGTGAACAAAACTGCTTTTTTTTCTTTTTCTCCAAACTGCAGGGTTTTTGCAGGGTAATGAAATTTGATGGCATGATACTTTCATTGAATGGACTAGATGCAGAAGACCTCATCTATAACCAGATCCATGTTCTGCAACTTTTCATTGTAATTGAGAAGTGTTATGCAGTCTGAGGGTGTTTGATGTAAAAATTTATTAGAGTGTACTCCTATCAGACTTCCCAGCTCTCCCGTGACTTTAAGCAGCTTGTTGTTACATAGCAACTGAATGAATTCTGTATTTGAAAACTAGGATCTTCGAATGTTTGGGTTCAGGGCTTAAGAGTTAGGATTAAACACAATAATGCTATTGTGCTGGAATATGCATTCTAACCACCTGTAAAGGGCAGAATTTCAATGTCTGGGTCTAATACTGTGTTAATTTTCTCCTCTTCTAGGTCAGGAAGACTATGATAGATTACGACCCCTCAGCTATCCACAGACAGATGTATTTCTGGTCTGTTTTTCAGTGGTGTCTCCTTCTTCATTTGAAAATGTGAAAGAAAAGGTTGGTCGAACTCTGCCTAAAAAGGGAGCTGCTGTAGTGATTTCGGAAACATGGGGAGTTATCTTAGGTGGTTAGTAACAAATGTTGTGTCTTCTCTGTCTTTAGTGGGTACCTGAAATTACTCACCACTGTCCAAAGACTCCTTTCCTGCTTGTTGGGACCCAAATTGATCTAAGAGATGATCCCTCAACAATTGAGAAACTTGCCAAGAACAAGCAGAAGCCCATAACTCCAGAGACGGCTGAAAAACTGGCCCGGGACCTGAAGGCTGTCAAATACGTGGAATGCTCTGCGCTTACGCAGGTGAGGGTTGGTCTTTGACCATTTTTGCTTGCTTGTATTCCATGCTTTTTTCAGTTACGGGGAAAACCAGCTCAATGTGGATGTGTAAGGGTATGAGCTCTGTTTCTGCTGGGGACACAGTAGCTTTCTCTTTGCCCTGTTGTTCTAAGGCACAGGGAGTTGGCAGTTGTGATAGTGTAGACGGGTGATGGAGGAAGATGTGCTCGCTGTGTTTGCTTTTGTGTTGGAGGAAAATGGCTATTGAAAACTTAGAAGGTGTGTTATGGACAATAAGTGGGTTAGGACGCAGAATACAGCTGCGTCCTAACAATACTACTGAAGAGAGCAAGCAAAGAAAAAACCTCTTGGAAAAGTCAGTTCTGGTGCTTCTAAGACTAGAAGCCTTCATACTTGTGAGAGCTGCTTTCTCTTCCTGTGCAGTTGGTGGTGAGCTATGTTTCCTGTGTCCGCCTTAAGATGGAAGTTCTGTTGAAACAAAATAACGATGAAATAGTTCTTAAGACATAAATGACATGATGTTGTGTGAATCAACTTGTGAACATGAGTCTAAATTCAACTAAAATAGCTGATTTGAGGCCAGGAAACCTGATTATCCTTTCCCTTTAAGTTAGGAATACTAGGGTGGGGTGGATAGGAGCCCTCGGCTGGCTAGCTGGCGTGTTGCCTTGACTTTGGATGCTCTGGGAACTTAATCTTGTGTGCTTACTCTTGCAGAATTGACTACAACTCTTTAACAATTTCCTTAATGCTACTGTGTAAAGAATTTGTCCCTACCTGATGTGCATGGAACTAGGGGTGCACAGTATCAAGTCCCTCACTCTTTTCAGTTTTATTGTGCATTCACCTCTGGTATCTTGAGCACAAAGCTTTATTGCTAAACTTCATGAAGCCTGAAGTTCTGCTTATCTTGCACCTTTTGCCCAGATTGCATGTTGACTCTTCCATTTGGGATCCTGAGGCACTCTTTTTTTTTTTTTTGTAACAAAGCTTTGCCTGAGTGTTTGCTGAGAAGGAGGAGGCTTTTGATGGAATTGTGCAGGACACGGGCACTGGAGGTGTTGTGGCGAGGGACACTGCAGCTCATCCTGGGAATCCCTGATCAAAAGGTGGTCTTGGCTGTGCTTCCTTACTGCCCACATGCAAGCTGAGGGTTTTGTGCTTGAGCTGTAATTCTTAGATCTGTTCAGTCCTGAAATACCATTTTAGACGGTGTCTGGCACATCCTGAATGCTGCTGCTAACTAGGCTGTAGATCCTGATAGTTGGATAAATACATACCAGGACTTTTTGTCCTCTATTGCTCACTGAGACCCTTTCCTCTGTAGCTTTAAACTTGCCTTGTTTAGTCTGCTCAAATTGCGTGGAAGCACTTAGAATTACTAGAGTAAGCATTGATATGATTAAAAATTTCAGTGTTTATCCATTCTTTTTATTTCCAGATAGACTAAACTGTATCTGTTGCAGAGAACAGCTTTATGCACTTGGAAGCTCACCTTTAACTTCTTCCAGAGCACTAGTGCTTGTATATCCATTGATGGTTTTAGGAATTAAGAGTAACCTGGGAGGAAGGTTCAGAAGCCTTCTTACCTGGAAGACTAGCTGGTTTGCATCTGCTCTATTCTTCTTCCTTCATTTGTTGTTGACTCCCCTCACAAAACACCGTTTTCCTCAGTCTGTCAGTAATAGCTGCCAAACAGAAATGTACATTATCTGTGAAGCGTTGTTTGAAGTTCCCGGCAGTGATCTAGCTGTCAGCTTGCTAAACACAGAAGTGGCTGGCTTTCCTAGCCAGGAGGGTTGTTTTCCTACCTGCAAGGCAATGTTGTAGTAGCTGGTTTCAACTAAAGCTTAGACTCAGCTGGGTAGTTCAATCTCTCTTTACCTTGGCTTCCATCTACGCAGTTCACTTCAGCAGTCTTGGGTGTTTTTTTCCTTTGCAACTAATTTACAAATGACTTTGACACCACAGTAGCAATTAATCATAAAATCATGGAGCCAGAGCATGTTTTTTTTCCTGGGAGGAAGAATTTGCTTGTCTGTGTCAAAGAGTCGATGTTCTGAAAGCACTAGGTGAGTCGTAAGAGGCTGAGTTTGAGTCTTTTCTGTAAAGACAGAGTATCTTCTCCCTGAGTTTGGATGACTGCAGTACTGAGGAGTCAGTTCTATCCCCCCTTTCCTCAGGTTGTGGAATCCCTTTTTGTGATGAAGGCACTTTCAATGTCTCTCTTCAACCTTTCTCTACAAAATAGTACCCAATACCACTGTAAAAAGTGGGTAACACTTTGCTATTAGGAAAGGGTGACAGATTACAACTAAAATGATAGTTGCTTCTGTTACTCTTAGGAGTTAAACGTCTGAGCGGACTTTCTGAAGCTCAATGCTAGTACCTAACACAAGGAAGAGCTCTGAATTCAGTTCCTTTTTCCCTTTGATGCTGGGTTGACAGTTTTGACACAGACAGTCAGTCAGATTTGTAAAGTGTCTTAAACTGTCCATGAATGGACGGCTTGATGCTGGGTTGACAGTTTTTACAAATCTGACTGACTGTGTCAAGTGTCTTAAACTGTCCATGAATGGACGGGGTAAAGGGAGCCTGAGCTCAACCTGTTCCCCAGTGCAGCACAGGAGCTACATTACTTTAACCGGAGTATCGAGGCCTGTGTGCCAGTGGTATCAAACACAGCTCCCTTCATGTGGTTACTCTTGTATCATCCACGCTTTTAACCCCAGTTCCACTTTCACAACAATTTTTTCCCTGTCCTGTTTTTTTCTCCTCTTCCCTTATCCCAATTTTTTGCTAGGCCCTTCAAACCAAATCCCGAATTCTGTTCTCTTGAACAAATTAATTTCTCCTGTGTAATAGGAAAACAAAGAGGAGTCCTCCAGTAGGAGAATTAAGGAAGCATGTTTTCTTGACTCTTACCCTGCCTGGGTTCTTAATCTAACAGTACATAACTGAGTTTATACTACAGCCTTATTCTTGCAGAGAAAGAAAATTAAATTAGTACTCAGACTTCACATAGGCATTATTTGTTTGAAGTCTCTAGCTCTTTTGTCAGCCTGGGTTGCAACTGATTTCAAAAAAGTTGCTGGGGAGGATGTACAGAATGATTGTACATAATAATTTCCTTAACTTCTGTTCTTTCAAGTATGATCTTGCTTGTAACATGATGGACTTAAATGCTTCCAGATGGAATTGCCTTAGAGATGTCCCATGTATGTGCCTCAGTAAAACAAGATTAAAGACCTTCTAAAAGGGATATATCCAGTCTGACCTGTGAGGGAGAAACCAGTTACATTTGAATGATTTAAAAAAAAAAAAATCTTAATTTTGCAAAGACTACAATTGTTTACAGGAAGTAATTTAAGCTTTTCTGTTTGTTTTTTAGCTGGGATAAAGCAGTTGTTCTGAATTTATGAAGGTTGCACTCATGACAGTAGATTTAGGCGAGTCCAGTTAGCATAAACTGAGCCAGGTTTCACTTCTGGTGTTATGTGTAACTTGGCAGAGTTGTGTGGGAGTGGTAACACACTGAAGTGTTCCTGTTGTCCTTACAGCAAATGCAATGCATGCTTCGTGCTCCAGTGTAATCCCTGCAGACTCCTTGCAGCTCTGTGACTGCTTGTCTGGTGTTGGATCTCAGTTATTCCAATCCTAACACCGTTTCTGTCTTCCCGTGACTTGAGTGGTTATACTTGCTTTGGTAACTAAACTGAATAACTGAAAGGCACCATTTCCATGCTGGTGCTCAATGTCAAAATAGCAGCATTGGTAAGGTATTGCATCGCTTCTTAAAAGACTGATAGCCAATGTCTGAAGATGACGATGGCTTACCAGAAAGGTACTGCTTCGATCCCAGATCAGGTTTTCCCAGCCATCTGGAGATCTTCAGTTATTCAGGGGCTGAATTCACAAAGCAGAGGAGTTGTTTGGAGCCTTTGCTCTGGACTAGCTGCTGCTGGGGTAGTTGGGAGCGGTAAGTCCATGCATCTGAGGTGCTTGCTTATCCACAGCAGGTGACTACAAAAGGTTTACTTGACCTTTTGGATCCCTGTGGTGGGGCAAGCTGCTCTCCACTGTGTTTATTCCCCTGTAAACTCCCTCCATGTAGTTAAGTGGAAACCACCATCTTCTGTGAGGTCCCTCCTGCCCTCGTGTTCTTGCCAGTTGCCACTGTGTTTGTGCCTCTGCCCTTCTGGGTGCTCATTTTGTCTGACTTGGTCTGTCACATGTGCCATCTGTCTCTGACATTGACTTCTGGGTCATCTAAATGAGATTTTCCTCCTGGGATCTACTTTGTTTTTTGCAAAGTAAATCTGTTTACTGCCTCTGTGAATTCAGCCTGGTCTATCCTGAATGCTTTGTATCTGCTTGTTTTTCTCTAATCCTCTAACCTGGCTGCTGTTTTTTCTCCTCCCCTCTGTCTTGTAGAGAGGTCTGAAGAATGTGTTTGATGAGGCTATCCTAGCTGCCCTCGAGCCTCCGGAAACTCAGCCCAAAAGGAAGTGCTGTATATTCTAAACTTTCTCCTTCCCCTCTTGCTGCTGCTTCCTCTGTCCCACTACTGTAGAAACCTGGTTAAAAAACGAATAAAACCACCTTGATTGAAAGCTGTTGTGTCTGCTTACCATCTTAGAGCAACCTCTGTATTAGCTCTTGGACTGAAAATAATACTTAAGATCTTTAGTAAAATGTTGTGACCATGGAACATGAACTGGACTCGCTTAACTCTCTGCTGCTTGGGTTGCCAGATGTGGGTAGCTTTATAATTCAGGCTGTTGGGGAAGGGATCTGGTTACATCATTATTTAAAGAAAGATCAAAAGACTAAGACGTGATGTTTGATCTTCCTGAATCCAACTGGAAGAAGTGATGCGTGTTTTTTCAATTTCTACTTGTGACTCTTGTTAACTGTATTTGCATGATAAAAGTACATGAAATGGTGATCTGCAAGTTACGCTGTAATGTGAAGGGTTTTCTGGTTCTCCTTTGTGCAGTGAGATGTTTTTCTGTTGCTGTTGCTTTGGCTGTCTGTGCTGTAGTGGAGTATTTGTCAGTCCTTGGGGGGAAGGAAATATCAATGTACTTGCTACTGCTTTATGAACTGTTAAAATTCTTGCTTTCACTAACATGATAGACTTCTTCATTTCAATAATAGATCCTTAAAGCCTGTTACTGTAAGATGTAAAGCTGCTTCTTAACTCTCATGCTTCTGGTTTTTATTGTTTTAAGGAGAAAACATCAATTGTAGCTTGTCTTTAAATTTTGAAATTAAAAATTGCAGTTGTTTGTATAAATGACTGATGAAGCTTTATTCTGATTTGCATTTCTGGCTTCAGTTTAACACTTAACGCAATGTACAGTACCTGCTTCGTACTCTTCCCATCTTGACTTCTCTGATACCATGCACAGCTTCTGGGCTCTACCTGGCTGCTTCTAACCGTCGGGTGTTTGGGGCCGGAAGCCTGACCAGAGCGTGTACCGGACGATTTATCGTTGCATGCTTGCCTTGTCTCTTCTCTCCCCTGACACACGGGTGTCTGCACTGCTGTACCCGGTGTGCTCCAGATCGAGCTCTTCCATTTGAATGCAGCACTTTCTGCTTTGTCATTAGCATGTGAAATGTGTTAGTAGCCGACTAATCATAAAAATTGCCTTAAGGAAATGACTTTGGTATGTGTGTTTGCTCCTTGTGAAGTATACTGGTCTGGTCTCAGAGGATTTGCGTTCCTGTTCAGAAAATCAGATGCTGTGTTAAGGAACTGCTAACCACAGCAACGCAGCTTGGACAGAGCCTAGCTGAGCAAAGGAGACTCTGGGAGTTGTAGATGGCAAACCTTGATTCGTCATTAGAGGGGTTTGTCCGCCACTTGGTTTTCTGTGGTTTTGTTTGTGTGAAAACTCAAAAATGAGACTGCCCCTTTCTCTCTTTGCCCCTTTTCAGAAAGGCCTAAAGAATGTATTTGACGAAGCGATATTGGCTGCCCTGGAGCCTCCGGAGCCGAAGAAGACTCGCAGGTGTGTGCTGCTATGAACGTCCCTCCAGAGCCCCTTCTGCAAAGCTGGTGTTTGATGTCATACTAAAAGCAATGTTTAAATCAAACTAAAGATACAAATTTTAAAATTTGTTTTCGCAATAATGACAAATGTCCTGCACTCCCATCTCCCCCACACGATCCCTGTGTGAGATGAGAATGTTAGTGTTTATTCCCCAGTGCCCCCTCAATTCAGTTAAACTAGTTAATTTTGAGTAATTATGTATTATCAGAAAACACTGATCAGTACTAGTTTTTTATTTTGTTTACTGTTCCTAATTTTTTTTTGTTTAAAATCCAGGCATGCTTGTGATGACTTTTTCTGTAACAGACTAATTCTAGGCTGTTTTACTGAAGCCTTGTCCCTTACACCAGTCTGGCGAGACTTGGTTCTGGTTTCAAGAACTTCTAGGGCTGTTCTGCAGCCAGCCAGTAGCCTGGGTGTGAGCAGACTTTAGTGCTAAAGACAAATACAGGAAAGTAAAATGTCCCAAGCTGGTGCTCCTCTAAGGAGGAGTGTAGAAAATGTATCTGCATCTCCTCTGAAGTTGCCTTGTATCTCTCCCCCTGGCTTTCCACTGTGCAGGTCGTAAATTTCTACCCCATCCTCTAAGTTATGAAGCCTTAGGAATAGGAGAATCCTTTTCTCTGGATGCACCATCAGACTTGAAACTAGCTTGCCAGTCTCTTCCTTAATCTTGACATCATAAGCTTTTGTCACGTGATGAAGAAATAACTGCACCTTTTAAAGCATGCCCAACTGATTCAGTTGGCTTTTAACAAATCCATCTTCTGCCAATCCTTAATTGTTAGAGAAATGCTTACAATGACCAGCATATACACTGCTGTTTGGACACTCTGAAAGGACCTGGTGTACTTTAAGATGACTTTTTTGGAGCTGGCCCTGGTGGTGCATCTCTTACTGGATGGCTTGGCATCCTTCAGGGAGGGGTGGAAAGATAGACCTGTGTCAGTAGGAAGGAACTGCAGGGAGGGGTTTCTAGTGTTTAGTGTGGCACCATATAGGGACCAGTTAAGGGAATCCCCTTTTTCTGCATTTTGCTCTTAAGTAACCTTGAATCTGTAAGATGGGCTCCAGCCCGCTGAGGATTGTGCGCAGGGTCTTTATGTAGACTGACTGCAGTGTTGTAGGGATTTTACCAAAAATATATTTTGGCTTGCAAATTCTAAGTTTTTTAAGACTTAGGGAATCTTCTCCATCTTCCAAAATTCCGATTTCTTGTAGACTCATTGAACCAATGCTTTTTCATGTCTAAGTTCTTTGTATATGCATTCTTTTCAGATGTATTAAACATAAAGTATCTTCACAAGCCTGCCTGAGGGTAGTTATTTCCCTTGCCTTTCTCTTGAGTGTGAAGGACTTGTAAATATGACTTTTATCCCTTGCGAGCCCCACTCTCCTCCTTGCAAGTTAGTTTGGGTCTTTCCTTAATGCTTAATCCTGTCAGTTCATGTCTTCCGTCCCTCGTCTCTGCTGCTGGCCTCAGTTCTGTCAAGATTGCTCTGATCTTTGAGGCAGAGTCTTTGCTGTCATACCCAACTCTGAAGGGAGGGCATGGTGGTTCTTAACGAAGGGAATACTCGTTGTTGTGCATGTTCCCAAATATTAAAAGTTGGCTTTTGGGGCTTATTGGGCTCTTGCACCTCTTCTGTCAAGAAGCTAGTCTTTGTGGAAGTTTCCTGTTGTTCTTTGTTCATGGGCAGATAGCAAAAACCCTGAAGGGACAAATGACATCATACCTATTTCCCTCCCAAAAACGCACAGGATTTATTACACCTTTTTGTTAATTCTCCAAAGACATGGCAAAGTCATACACTGATGCATAATTTATATTAATTATTAAAACACATTGCAAAGAGCCTCATTAAAGGTCACTTTTATTTTAAGAAGCTGACTTGTGGGTGCTGTAATCCAAAAGCTTAGTGTAAAAAAAAAAAAAAAAAAAAATGGAGGGGGGGGGGGAATTGTGGGAAAAAAAGGAATTAGTTCAC
>NW_008794413.1:88932-98717 GCF_000699145.1 Aptenodytes forsteri
TTATAAAAAGCAAATTTTAAAAAAAAAAAAAAAAAAAAAAAAGTGCTTTTCACTCTATAGTGATTACTGCTGCTGTTCAACTTTGCAGTTCAGTTTTTAATTGCTGTCTTCTGTGGGGAGGCTTGGCTGTAGGTCTCCGGCTCCCAGTTGAAAGTACTGCTGGTACCTGTAATGCCTGGTGACAGTTGAGCATTGGTGGCTGCTCTGTGTGCTTACAGCAGACTGAAGTGGGCTTCTGCACCTTCTAATAGCTAAACCTAATTCATATGTCTAAAGCCAGCAGCAAGACTGTGACCAAGAGATTGCTGGCATGAAATCAGGCATGAAACTGCCTCTGAAGTGGAGGGAGAACCCTTTAGGACTTCTGCTTTAAGTAGCAGGGTACTCTGTCAAGCTTTTTCTGTCTTGGATGCATCCTTACGTGGGGGTTGCCTGTAGCTATCTGGTCCCTCTGCATACATTTTCTGGCAGTGACCTGTGCCAGTCCTTCCATGCAGGTCCATTTGGCTAAGCAATAAAGTGTGTTCTGTTAAATCTGTGCCAAGAGGTTAAACTTGGCTCTGGAGGGAATCCTGGAGGCACTGGATGATGGAAAAATACCCTTTTCAAGGAGCAGTGCTGCTTCCTGCTTCCTTCCTCTCAGGGTTGCATTAGCTTTGCAAAAGTCTGTCTCATGATAGCTCCATGAATCTGCTAGGACATAGCTGTCCTAGTCCAGAGAGAGGATGAGATGCCATAGTTGGTTAAACAAGCTCAAACAGCTTAGCTTGTGGGCTGTTTAATGCCATGCCCTTTTTCTCTGGAGCTCAGTAGTGAGGTGTCTCTCAAGCTGGGTGTGTGAGATGTGCTCTGTGTTGCCACGTTATTTGAGCATAAGAGCACCTTGGTGACTGTCTCCCTTCCTGTGTGAAGGCATGCAAAACAGGGGCAAAAGCAGGCAAAACCACCACTTTCTTCCCCTTCTGGGAGTGCCATTTTCAGCTAGCAGGTTTGAAAGCAAAGGTCATGGAGGCAGGTGGGAATACCTGGCACTTCCCTTGATACTAATGTGGCAAGCTAGTATGTGGTATGAGCTGGGATTGCCTCATGTTACTGCTTTTACAATAGAGGACTCGCCTATCTGAAGATGTACCTGCAGCTCAGTTCTGTCTTCCTTCTCACCTGTGAGGATTCTTGAGGTACCTGTAGTAGCTTACTAGCACAAGTAGTACATGAGGTCTGGGCTGGCTGCTTAACCAACTGCTACATGCGTTAATGGTGTCCCTTGTAAAGGGCTGAAAGTCCCTGATGGGAAGGCGTCTGAGAATCGTTAAAATTGCTCCAAGGACTGAAGGCTTCATGGACACTGAAGAGCAGCTTCTTGTTCTAACGGCTGGGACGCACAGCGATTTCTTAATGAAATCTTTCAACTTACTCATGTAACTCTTCTACTAAACAGCCACTTCTTCCTGCACAAAGAATAGGTTAGTGATTTCTCTGCTCTGATGTGAACCTCTGGTTCCTAATGCTAAATCAGTTTTGCTTAAAAGCAGGTGGTGAGCAGAGCTCTTGCTTCTGTTGGCTACTCTGAACAAGTGGCTCTGTGTATCTTTAGCAGCTGCTTGTTGTCTGAAGCAATGATCGTCCCCTTTCCCTGCCTTGGCTGTGTGTTCCCACACCATCCTTCACATTGGTTCCATTAAGCTGCACAGGGAGATGATTACATACACTAGTTGCATGGAAATGTAACATCTTGCAGGATAATTTCCTGCTGATCTAGTGGAGTCTGCTGCCTGTTTTTCATGGTGAAGCTGATGCCAAAATGACTGCAAGGGAGGAGGTAGAAGACCAGATCTGGTGTAGAGACTTAGGGAGGAGGTGGGAGTGTGCACACAGTCTGACCAGTTCATCTGTATCAGGTAAACACGTGTATGCTGTGGTGACAAATAGCATGAATCAGTTTTCCCACTGTGCTGTTGTCAACAGAGTTGAAATATGGAGATGAGGACTATTGGGTAAATAGGCAAGTACTTAATGTGGAGAAAAGTCCTGCCTCTCTTGTAAGGGACACGTTTGCATGAGAAATCCAAAACAAGAGGTTGGACTTGGGGGTTGACTACTGGTGGGAAGAGTGCTCCAGGGCAGCAGTTGCTTTCCGAAGCAGGAGATAACTTTAAGCACGCCCTTACGCTGATTTAGTTAATATGTGGAAATTTCCCACTGTGTATAAGCTGATCTAACTAACCCTGCTGTTTCTGTAGCTCCTGGTGCAGGCATGGTCTTTGCATGGTTGCTGTAACTCAGGCTGGTGCTAAGATTGTGTTAAACTGGTGGCTGTTTTTTTTCTCTCCAAGCTTCCCTGTGCTGTGCCATCAGGAACATGTTAGAGACGTGAGCTTTTTCTTGCTCTCCCTTGCCTCTTTCCCTGTGGGGCCACGGGAAGCTATGTTATGCCTTGGAAGAAATGGCGCTGCTGAACAGCAGCATTTGGGAGATGGCTTTTATCAGTGAGACAGGCTGAGCTCGGCAGCTTTCCCAGGAGGATGTTCGTCTGCTCAGCCATATTCTTCACTCCTCTCCTCCCTCTCCTTCCCAGTAATGTGCTAGTTCTTGCTGTCAGCACTGTGCATTATACTTATCTAGGTGTGGCCGTTATTAAAACATGGGTAGGGTATCGTGTAAGGAAAGATGAGCACATTTGATAAGACCTCTGAGAGAAGAGCTTTTTGGAGCAACTGCATCTTCACAGCACCACTGAGTCACCCAGGCTCCTTAGCAGTTTGTTTCACGGCATTGCCCAAACTGCAGTACACAGGGGCAAATGCTGCCTGTTGCCTGAAAGGCTTTTCAAGCAGTGTGCTATCTCATCTGACCTGGGGATGGTCGTCTTCTGTGTTCACTGTCTCTGCTTGGGTTATGTCTGTCTGCTCTTCCTTTCTTAAGAGGCTCCCAGAAGAGAGACTTGACAAGGTGCAGCGACTTTAGTGTGTTAGGTCAGATCGCTGTGCAAATCTCCAAGTTGTCTGTACTTGGCATGCTCTATTTCACATCCCAGAGTGGTTTTGGAGTGTGCTAGTTGGATTTGTACTAGGTAAAATTTAAATGGATATTGTCCTCCAGCAGCTAATGGAGTTTGGGTCTTTGGGACCCAGCTAGAGCTTGAAGGGCCCCCTGAAAAGCGCGCAATGTTGCTGTTGGGTATGGTTTCACTTGGCAGATCTGCTCCTGCCGCCTCTGCTGTTTGCTGCTGTAGACACAGCTAAAAACAGACTGATTTTGGCGTGTTCCCAAGAGGCAGCAATGTCCTCTGTTACTTGGCCACCATCTAGGTCTCATTTTGCAGCTGGTAGCAGCTGCCTCCTTTTAAAAACAGACTTTAAGTGGGATTTGTGAGAGCTGTTGCGTCAGCACTGCCCCTGACCCAGCCTTCCTGTTGCCATAACTTACACAAACCACTCTCACTGTGCAGCTATCTCATGTGGGGTGCTTCTGGGGTCCTGTGCTGGGGAGGTGCACTGCTTTGCTCTCCCTGGCTGCCCGTACTCTGCTTCCTCTGAGAAACATTCCTCACTGCTGTTCTTCTTCAACCCCTGGTCTCCTGTCTGAGGACTGCAAGTCGCCGTTTGGGTGCCTGGAGACCTTCCTGCTAGTGAGTAGTAAAACACACAGAGAAGATCAAGTGTGAAAGAGGAAAGGACTGCTTCAAAAACTGTAAAGAAGAATCCTGAAGTGGTTAAACCAAGAATAAATTGGTTCTAGCTGGTGAAAGGAGTAGGCCCCTGCTCCTGGCAATGTATTTCTGCTGGTTTTGTTACCTTAGTCCTGGTGGTGATCTGTGCCTTTCATGAGCTGAATCAGTTCCTGAAACCCAGCCTGGGAAAAAAGAAACCATGAGCAGGGAGTTGTTGGTTGGCTGGAGCTCTCCTGTGAACTCTTGCCCTAAATGACTTGTCCAGGATTGCGCAAGAAACTGGTAGCAGGGCACAGGCTTGAGCTCAGCAACAAGGTTAACTTAACTAGAGATGCTGCTGCCCCGTCATAAACACCCTGGCAAGTCCAGGACCTCCTCCCTCTTCTTCCCTTGTAAGCTGGTATCAACTGACCAACTCCTGCTCGCTATAGTGAGGTGAGATAAAAATATCATTTGTCATGGGCTTTGGACCAGGATAAAAAGCCTGGATAAAAAAGAAATTGGCTTTAGCTCAGAGGACCCTGGATGTGGGGCAGGGGAGTGAAACTCCTGATGCTGCAAATTGGCTTTAGCTCAGACAGAGGACCCTGGATGCGGGGCAGGGGAGTGAAACTCCTGATGCTGCAGCAGGGCTCCTGTCTGATTTTCGGGACTCTCTTGGGTATAGATTCTGTATTTTTTTCCCTGGAAAATAGCAAAGTCTTTTCCTTACCCCAAGGAGCTCTTGGGCCTGAATTGTCAAAGTTAGCATCACTGCTAAGGACCAGATTGACACAGACCCTCTGCGATGTGTGCTGGCAGGCCTCTGGGACTGCTTTGCAGCAGGGAGAAGGGCTTTGTTGAGCCACTAGTGTTCATGACACCTGAAGCCCATCTAAAAGGCAGAGAGTGTGTGGTGGGGTGTCTTTTTAGTTACTGTGGGGCAGTAGCTGGGCAAGCAGGTTTCAGTGCTCAGAAATGGAGTATTTAACGTGGCCAAGCCTGTAAATGGTTACGTTTCAAGCTGCCCTCTGGTGGTTTCGGAGAGAAGGACTGAGATGAAAAATCAGCCTGTGTTATTGACGTCAGCCGCTCGTAAGAGCCTCTGCAGCAAATTGGACTGAGCCCTGTCCGTACCACACCCAGGGAGCTTCCGGAGCTGAGCAACACTCGGAGCAGGAACCGGCAGGGTGGGACATGGTGGGCTCAACTCCAGCAGCCCTCGGGGCCTCCTGGATGGCCTGCAGCGGTGCCTAGGTCATGTGTGCTGCTAATAAAGCCTGATGAGGGACTAAATGAGTCAGCTGTAAGGGTCACACAACTTGGTATCTGCATGGGAGGTGACTGGATGTTTCAGGGTGAGGTGGTGGAGTACTGGAGCAGGAAAATACAGGCTAAAGGCCTTACAGCAGCTTCTTTGTGGGCTCTCTGATAAGAAATGGGCTTGAGCTCTGAAGCACAGATTTACTATCACCTTTAATCCCTTGCCATCAGTATTTGTGCTGGGATAAACTACATAAACATAAAATTGAACTAGATGATTACCTAGTTCCTGACTTCTAGACTATGCATGTGTGAAAATACTTCTGTTAGTTTTGAATTTCCAGCTTTTCCTTGGTTTTGAAGAAATCGGGACCCTGCTGAGGGTTGTGTAGTGCAGCCTGGGGTTACTGCCTGCACATATGGGGGGAGTGTGTGTGCATCTGCTCACTCCTCCTGTGCCTCTACTTGCTGCACCTCTCAAGCTAGAGAAGTGCCTGTGTGAAAGATGTAGTTGTAAGTGCGCGAGCAAAAAGCCTTAACCCCACAGTACAAGGAGTGTACTGGTCCCGTCTGTACAGTCGCTGGAGACACTGGTTGGAGTTGGACGAACACTGTGCGGGTTTGTGTGGCTTATTCCTTCTGGGCTGACCCCAGATATGTCTGCCCGTTGTCTGATGGGCTGGTATTTCCCTGGTAGCAGTTACAGTGGGTGAGCTGTATAAAAACGTAGGACATATGCAGGTACCGTGCTGACATCTCAGCAAATGTTGCTGCTGAAAAATCCAGCTCCTCTTTTTCCTGAATAAAAGTGTTTTCTGCACAAGTCTGGGACACTGACGACCTGCCAATGCTCAATGTCGGGGAGGACATCAGTATCTCTTATTTTGGGTTGATGATGCTCACCAAAGCATACCTGTGATTGCATGGGGAGGGGAGAGGATTTTTCACATTCACACAGAGGGGAATGGTTACTTTATCCAACATACAGCCCTGGAAATATGGATGGGTAGTAAGCAGAGTGCTGCATACATCTTCCTTGAATTTAGCATGGGACCTAGAGTCTAGGGTGCTATCCCTCACATAGATGCGACCTCCGTGTGCACCCAATGACATGGTTACAGCTAGAGGGAGCTTACCCAGGGGAAACTCACAGCTCTTGACCCTTCCTGAATGTTTTGGGAGCATCAGATAGGTGGGGAGGTTCCCTTGCCAAGAGCTGTGGCAGCGGTGAAGCAGATAAGTCTATTGCCCCCTCCTTTATGATGCTCTGCTGCTTTGAAGGAGTTTCTCTTCCCCTTCCCATCAGGTGGGAGCCTTCAAAAAGTCCTGCACTCCTGCTCTGCGGCTAGTCCTGTTTTGGGTTGTTTGTTTCTCAAATCTCCTCCCTCCAACCTTTCACCATTTGGTACCCAAGGGGAACTTGAGATGCCAGCACAGTGCAGCATGCTTCCCAGAGCTCTCAGCAGGGTGGTCTCCTACTTCTTGATGGTTTCTGAGTTGTTTGCTGTCTTTCTCCTGCCTGTCTCAATTCTGGGCTGTGTACCTTCCTTACATCCAAGGGTCGGTGTAGGGTGAGAAGCAATTCCTTTTAAATGCAACCATGGGCACAGAGCGGGGCTAAGCGGGCAAAACTAGAAACATCAAATGGTGGTTGGAAGCTCGCAATGAGCACCTTCATGCGTGAGTTGAGAACTGATGTCTTCCAAGCGAGGTAAGTGACTACTTTGGCCCTCGAGGAGTGCCTCAGCCTTCTCATCTGTGGCCTGCCAGCGCAGTCAGCTCCTTCCTTCATGCCCTGTGTGGGCTGTATGTGTGCAGCGGAGGTGCACGGCTGTGCTGGGTGTAGAGGGGATGCTTGAATATACGTAGGGGAGCTAACAGCATGTGAAAGGCTTGCCCTGTAAACATGCTCTGGCTTCTTCTTTCTCCTGGGGAGTGTCTGACTCGGGCACCACTTTTAGAAACTGCTGAGACATCGTCCTGGCAGCCAAGAGGCTGTTGCTCGTTTCCTGCGAGGAGACGCGAGGGCTGGGTGTCCGGTGCACTCCTGCGCTGACGGGGAGATCTGGCCATGTCTGAGCAATGCAGCTGCGGAGGAAAAGCCACTCCGCTTTCTGAAAAGCAGAAGTGAGAAGAGGCAGAAGGGCTGGCAGACAGGATGGGGGGGGGGCTGTGATACGGTTGCGTGGTCCCTGCTCTCTGTTTTTATCCAAAGTTTGGTTTTAAGAGGCGTTGGCTGGCCCACCCTGGAGCGCAATGTCCTGGCTTCATCCCAAGTGGTGGCAATGTTGGGATGTGCAGGTGGCTGCTGGGGTTGCCACCAACAGCTGGGGATACTTGGCAACCCAGGAGGTGGTTATGGCAGATCCCTCGAGGTGTTCAACCCTGCTTAGGAGTTGGAGCCTCCTGTGCCAGCAAAGGGTGAGCTAATGAGTATTGATTCAGCTATGAATTTGTCCTGGCCCTGGGTCAGATCCTGGTGAAGGATGGGGTCTGCTCAGCTCTCCAGCCACAGTGCATCGCTGTGTAACAGGAACTGGATGCTCAGTGGCTCCTGTAGAGAAAATCAGAGATATCGTGGGCGTAACTGGTGTGGCGTTGCACCCTTTGCTCGCTGTCAGGATTTGCCTGAAGCTTGTCCTGTATTGCATTGCCTTCATTCAGTCTAACTCACCAGAGCATGTAGCAGCAATTGCAGCTTTCTAGCACCCAAAGATCTGGCTCTGAAGCACAAGAAAAAGCCTTTTTCATGACGCTGCGTTTCTCCGCTCATGTTCTGCATCAGGAGTGGGGCTCTGGGGGTAAACCAGGCAGGTACTGCTTGCTGTAGGCACGGTTTTTACAGGGCTGGGGAGCACTTGCAGTATTTTTTGGATTTGGGGGCAAAGAAATGAGCCCACCAACCTCTTCTGAGGATGGCCAGCTGTGTGTTTATCTCAGGCAGATAAATCTGGACTCCTGCACTGGATCTGCTGTTGGTACCCAAGCTCCATGAATGCTGTGAGTATGCCTGACACCTGTGGGAGACCAGCAGCTGCGAAGGCTGGTGCGGGTCTCTGCTCTGCCTGGCATGGAGAGCATCCACGGTGCAAACTGGCATCTCTTGAGCTCTGCCTGCTACTGTAGGCTGAGGCAAGGCCAGCCCTGTTGCTGCTTGGGGATTGAGAAGTGTTGCCTTCCATGTACAGGCAGCGATTGAGCCTTTGCTGCCTGTATTGGGCTCATGTGGAGGCACGGGCAAGCATAAGCTGTGTTTAAGTCATTGCTATACAGCAGAGCTGATGTTGCTTAGCACAGTGTCCTCTGATGGGATAGGCATCCTTATTGCTGTCCCTGGAGGCAGCAGGATTTTTTTTTTTTTTTTTCCTTTGAATTAAAGAAAAGAAAAAGGGAGGGGGGAAAAAAAAAAAACCCCAGAAGAAAAATAAGTCTCTTATGGCAAATCAGGGCCAACCGTCCCAAGAGGTGCTTATGAACCTGGCACTGACTGATATTTAAAGCCCTGTTAAAATAAACCTTGAAATGTTTTGCGCAATATATTTTTCTTCCCTTATTTGACAAATACTGATCACCCTGATTTGGTATGTGCTCGAATAACAAAGATGGTAATTTGTCACCTACGTGCAGTGGGGGAACGTGTGGGGACGGAGTCGGCTGCAAGAAATAATCTGGAATTTCTCACTGCTGCTTGGCACATGGGTGGTTATGGCCCGTGCAGCTAACCTCACCATGGTGTCCGTCAACCATGGTGCTGTCCCCTTCCTCTGTTCATGGTGGCTTTCCCTGGGATCAAGTCCAGCATCTGGGATGGAGGCTTTCTGTTTTCCTGCTTGCTCATGTTCCTGTTGCATGCAGGGTGGCTGCGGCACTGTTGCTAGAGCTGTGGATGAAGCTGGAAGGGACTTGGGGCAGCGGGGTCTGAGGGAGGTGGTGCAAGCCTGGCCTCTAATGCGAGTGGATCCTGCAGGGATAAACCACATGGGTGTTTTATCCGCGTCAGTTATGGAGTTGCAGGGGTGGACAAGGTCCCCCCTTCTCCTCTGTGGATGCTTATCGCCTGCTCCTTGCTGAGCTAGTTGGCAAATCTTTGGTGACCTGAAAGGAACAGTTTAGGACCAGCCTGGTGTTTCCAAAAGGGGTGTCACGGCTCCAGTTAATCCCAAGTGAGCCCTGTGCTGCAATGAGGTGTCCCGGGGAGGCTGGAGGAGAGGAGGGGAAAGCTCCTGCTGATTTTCCTCTGCTTTTCCTGCTCCCACTGGCAGTCTTCTCCCATGTCTTGGTTCCCCATGTGTCTTCCCAGTGTCCTCTGACCCTGTTCTTTTTCTCTGTTGTACCTCTAACCCCTTCCACCTGTCATATCCTCTGCAATTGCTCCCTTTCCATCTGTCCCTCCTTCCACAGCGTCCTTCTCTCTTCTTCCCCCTGCCCCCATTTTGCCTTCTGTCCTTTTGAGCTGCCTCTTCTTAGGTCCCCCCTTCCCCAGAGGGCGGACCTGTTTATGGAGCAGCGTGGAGAGGTGCCGGCAAGTAATGTCAGGAGATGTGGCCAGGCAGCAGATCCCATGTGCTCAAGCCTTCTTGCAGACATCTCGGCATGCCATAGGATCTGCTAACAGTTGTGCAGCTGATTACCGCGGGGTCACATATCGTTGAAGCCTTTCGGAGGGTGAAAACATGCTGCCAAAACTGGGCTGGCCTTGCTGCAGCCTCCTGAGCAGGTGTAGGGAGAGCTGGCTGCTTCCTCCAGGTTACAGAGAGACTTTTAAACCCCTTTCTCAGTGGGGGTGAAGCGGCACCCGCTCTTCAGAGCTTTCCCAGGGGCCGAGTTGGTACTGTTGTGTTTTTTTGTTTTTTTTTTTTTTTTTTTTTTTTAT
>NW_008794413.1:98850-105590 GCF_000699145.1 Aptenodytes forsteri
TTTGTTTTTTTTTTTTTTTTTAAAATGTGACACTCTTGTAGAGCCTTTTCCAAGAGGCAAAGCAAAAGTGATTAGTGTTATGTTTGTTCAACCTTAACTACAGCTGAACAAACTTTGTTTTTCCTCCTTAGGAATTATTCTTCGGGTGAAAATTAAAACAGTTTACTTGTTAGTGCCGTTACATAGTAGTATCATGTGTTTTTCTTTCTTTCCTTTTTATGTCCCCTTTTCTTTACGATCCTAAAGACGCTCCAGTGGGCTATGGGGCAGCAGGCCTATGTGGGTCCATACAGCCCAAATGATTTTTAATTGAGCTAGCAGCCAAGTTGGCTGGGAGCATTGTGGAAATGTTAAGCCCCTTTCCCTTGAAACTGCTGGTTTTAAAAATGAAAATATTATTCCTAAAAAAAGTATTTAGCCTCTTCTGCGAACAGGCGAAGCAGATGTAATGCAGGCAGAATCCTTGCTTTCGTGAGATATGGCCACCTTAGTTGTCCTGGGGTGGATTTTCAGGCTCCTACCACATAGGTACAGACCTCTTGCCCCTGATGGGTGTTGTCTTGTCCCAAGACATGTTATCTCTAGTGCTGGGGTCTCATCAGCAGGATGCTTTGCAAGGTCCTGGTCCACCCCCCACCTTGACTCCATTGCAAAGCATCAGTGGGCTGAACGGTGACCAAACAGACCTGTCTTGGCCAAATTGCAGAGGTTTTGTTCCAGTCCTGCAACCTGACGAGGCTTTGCACTGCAGGGCAGCACCTCTGTGCAGGCTTTCCCAAGCCCACTAGATGGCAAACACGTAAAAGCTTTGCTCCTCCACTCCTGGCCAGAGTCAGGCCCTGTTTGCAGTGCCAAGGAGTGGGCTGGAGATGTTTTTTTGTTTTTTTTTTTCTTGCCGGGGCCCGTCTGCACCAGCAGCCACCGGCTGTAGGTCTAGTGCAATCATTTACATTTCCAGCTCCTTTGTATAACATCAATACTGGAGAGTGTACAAACTGCTGAGCTGTTTACAACTGCGCCGGGGCTCCGCCATCAACAGAGCGTGGCTGAATTAGCAGCGTCCAGCTGGGCTCCGACTGCTGCCGGACTGCAGAGAGCAGCCTAGGCTCTGTTGTTTTTGGCTTCCTCCCGATGAACCCGGCCCTGGTTTAGAGAGGATCGGGAGGAAGAGGAGAGAGGCGAGGGGGTTTAATGGGGGAGTTTGTTCCACTGACGGGCTGTGCTGAGCAGCCTGGGTTTCCCTGCATCTCCCTGGCTGCTGAGCAAGCTCATCCTAAGTGCCTCTTTGCCCTGCAGCTGTGTCCCTGTGGGGTAGTTTCTGCATGGGGACAGGAGAGCGGGCAGAAAGCGCTGAGCCCCTCTCAGGTACCCTGATCCGGGGTTTGTAGAAGCCTGTACCAGCTGCAGTGCTGCCCAGACGCCCCATCCCTCTTTGTACATGTCCCTTCAGTGCTGCTCTCTGTTCCCCAGTGTCTCAGCCCTGGTGAACCTGGGGTGGCTTGGTCTCTTTGGTGAAAGAAATTGCTAAGGTGGATGGGACAAATGTGTCCCAGCGAGGATGCTGCCACCAGGCTGATGCCTCTCCCCAGCTTTGGCTTCTGGAACTTTTCACGTTCTTGCGTGAAGGGAAGGTGCTGCTCAGGTTTGTGAGCTAGGACTTCTCTTTTGAGGGTTCAGCAGAACAGTGGGAGCATGTTCTGTCTCCCGAGAGCGAGGAAGCTTGAATCTGCCGGGCTGGTGTGTCTCATGTGATGTGGAAGAGCTGCTACCAGCTCCAAATGTTGCCCAGGGAACCTGGGGACGTGGCTGCCTCTGCAGCAGAGCAGAAGACTTTTTCAAGATGCCCAAGTAATTCAAGAGCTTGATGGATGCACGTACTGAGGTGCCCAAAGAGCTGCCTCTGAAAACCCCTCCAGACTTCAATCTGTATCTTGAGGGGCTGAAATATCTTTGAAAAATCTGTCTGTGGTGTCTGGCCAGAGCTCAGCCGCCGTGCCTAGAAAGCAGCATTGCTTTTGAAGATGGGACTCTGTTGCTTGAGGGGGCTTCTGGACATGTGAGCTTTGACCCTGTGCCCTGATCAAGCCTGTCCTGCTCCCAAGCCCTGTCTGGAGACACAATGGGGGATGATTCGCCCTGGGGCTGCCTGCTCTGACTGAGGTGGGTGTTCAGATACGCTCCTGACCCTGGGAGGAATGGGGAAGGGCCTGGGCCATGTGGCGTGTCCACAGTGCTAGTGGGGCACGCGTGGAGTGCATGCAGTGCTTGCGTTGCCCTTCAGTGATAAACTTGGCTGTGAATGCAGGGAAGCCTTAGCGTGGTGCTGTGGGCATCTACTTTTTGCCCTGGTCCTTCCTTGGACCCCTGCAGCAGGGTCCCTGCCCTGCTGCATGGTGCAGATTTTGCCTCTGCAGAGGAAGAGCACCTGGATTTTGATTCCTGCCTCGACCTCGCTCATTTTAAGCATCTGCCCCTTACTCTGCTCCCTTCTAGTTTGATTCTGGCTTGGCTCTAGCCTGGCTCCAGCATGGGTTAATCTGTCAAACTGTTTTTAACAAACCCACCCAGACAATAAACCATCTCGGATCTCTGCCCCCTCTCCCCTCCTGCGACTGATGGCAGTTTGGGTTTGAGAACAATAGTCCTGGTCTAACAGACCTGATTTCATTCTCTGGGGAGATTGCAGGTTTGGTTGCTAAAGATAACTGAGTTTACGTGGTAGGCTCCAGCTCTGCAAAAGGTTCAATTTACTCTCACGGTGTTTAAAAATTAGCACAGCACACTGCAAAATGAGTGTGTTGCTCACTCAACCTGCTGCTCATGTCCCGTGCAGGGTCAGCCTGCAGAAGGGAGCAGGGGATCTGGTGATGGACATCCCTGCCATGTGGGGCAGGGTGCTGGGGGGGTTAGCTCAGGTTTTGGCCACTCTTCCTAAAGTGCAGAGCCTCAGGGCAGTGCCTCAGAGTGGTGGGATTGGAAAGGGGATGGAACACTGTCCGTCTCTGCCCTGGGGAGCTCCGAGGTGACAGCAGTCTCTGAAATCACTTTGAGTCACCCAGCGGTGCTATTGCTGTGGCTGGAGGTGATGTTCAGCACCCTTTCCCAGCTCTCCATCTGCGGAAGGACTTGCACGTGTGCTTGCACATGCTCAGGGCAGCTGTTGCTTGTTGGAGGTGCAGGTGAGGCTGGCTCCCACCTTGCCTTGCCCGGCAGGAGTCACAGCCCAACCCCAGAGCCTGGGACTTGCTCCAGGCTTGCTCTGCGCAGGCGTTGTGAGCGAAGCCTGGTTTCCAGTCCCTTCTTTGCCTGCCCCCTGCCTTCAAGGAGGGAGATCTAATCGCATGCAGATAACGAAGCCTGAGAGCTACAGCTGTATTATTCCCCATCTGTGCCAGATGCATTTTATTACTGTCTTGGGTGGAGTTAGCAAATGTCAGGCTGGAGGGAGCACGGTGCACCCTGCGGGTCCCGCCACAGCCGGAGTTGTAGGGGAGGCTCCCTGTGCTGTGTGTTCATCGCCAGACCCCCTTCTCTCTCAGTGGCTTACCCTCAAGGCACCCCAAGAAAGCTGGGGGGACCAAGGCTCCTTCCTGGGTACCCAAGCAATCCAGCAGCTTTCCATGGGTGATGTCTGTATCCAAAGACCAACGCTGGGACCTGGAATCTTGGAGATGAGGACGAGTAAGGGGGGAACATGAAAACAAACCACATTGGAGGAGCTTCTGCTGGCTCTGATGACCCATGAGTCTCGGGACCGGGGTGCTCGTTTAGGAAGGTCTGCGTCACTGTATTTTCATTCCTGGGAGCAGCTCGGAGAACCAGGGCTCTGGTATGCAGCTGGGTCTGTCAGTCTTTTGACACTGTCCCATCCAAAAAGCCCCTGAACCTGCTGGCTTAGCTTGCCAGTTCTGGCTCCTTGCCTGCTTCTCTCCTGAAGGCTGGTTGGAAGGCACAGACATGGGCAGAGCGAGCACTTAATCTGTCATGATGTCGCTGCAGTGACAAACAGGATCATTTTGGTCACTCCGGGTGCTGTCAAAGCTTGAAGGACCAGAGACCCACACCACAGCCAACACTGGAGGCTGAGACCTGGCTGCATGTCGTCTGGATGGCTATATATTGGTGTTTCAGAAGGGCTGGCTGGGAAGGTCTCTGTTTTGGTGAGGTGCTGGCAGCTGGGGAGCCAAGACAAAATGGAAGCATTGGTTTATCCAAGCTTTCCCGAGCCTGGGCAGTGGTTGCAGCAGGCCCCTGGTTTCAAGTGGGTGGCAATACACTTTGTGTCCTATCTGTAGCTGTGGCGATGCTGGGGTAGAAGTCTGCTCGGCAGCAGCACCGGTGGCGGAGAGCGCTGGGTCAGACCCAGCTGGCCTGGAGCTTGTGGGGCAGACTCTGTGCATTCCTGGCTTTTGGAGGTTTGTTCCTCCATGGCCTTGGCTCTTTCCTTGTCCCTGAAGACCTTGTGTGGGTAGGGTGGAGATCTCATGGGTAGCTGTCCTAGGAGTTCTCCTGCCTCCACAACATGCCTGAAATGAGCTGGCACTGGCGTGGTGTCCGTATAGCCTGTCTCAGGGCATGCTTCACATTTCATGGCTTCTTTCCTCCTCCTGCCCACCTCCTGCCCACCCTGCTGAGGCAAGGGTCCTGGAGACATGGCAGCAGCTGAATCCCAGCCACTGGGTACACCGGAGCAGTGGAATACACTGAGGAGACACTGAGCAGCGGGCCAAGCCCTGCTGCCTGGGGTAAGTGCCCAAGAACAGCCTGGTCCTGCCAGGTACAGCTGAGGCCAAAACGTGCATCCATCTACCCCACCCCTCTGCCAGCCTCTGCCCTGGCCCCCTCGCATTTTCCTCTCCTGTGGCTTTGCAGAAGCATTCAGGGGCTGGAAGCTGCTGGGCGCACGCAGGCATGGTGGAAAAGAGCCCAAGGGCTGGGCAGAGGTGGAAAAGGGGCTGCTTTGTGCCGCGGGGCCTTCCCAGCCCGCTGGCAGCCCCCCAAGCCCTTCGCCTCCTGCCACTCCCCCCAGTCCTGGCAGCCCCCAATCCTTGGCTCCTTAGGGCGCTTGCACAAGGCATCATTCGCTGAATGCCCCTCTCCCTCCCCGCCATGGGCTCCAGCATGGGGATGCCTGGCCAAGATCACAGGACAGCTTAAGGGTTTAAACAGATAGGAGGCTTAATAGCTTGACCTCGGGACCTCTCCATCGCCTGCTTGGGCAGTGGCTGTGATTTTGCAGTGTGTGTGGGAATGTGTCCTGAGCCAGGCATCGCTCCGCTGGGGTAGATCTCCGGCCCTGCGTTGCAACAGGGGCTGGACAGACCTCTGCTCGCAGCAGAGGACCGAGCATCTGTGGGCCAAAGGCTCGTGTGCGCACTGTGACTCTTGGAGATGTCGGTCCCCCTGTCTAGACGGGCTCTGTGAGCCTGACTTCTGCAGGGGGGATGTGGTTACCCCTCTGCTGGGTTATGGAGCTGGTTGGGGGAGTACGGGCAGGATGGGCAACCAAGCCCCTGCCTGTCTGAGTGTACTTGAAGGGACCCCACGGAGGCAGGGGTTTGTCCCTGGCCACGCATGGGAGATGTGGATTTGGGGCTGATGCTTGGTGATGCAGCTCTCATCTCCTCTCCTCTAGCGGGTGCTCCCAGCATGATCCCAGCAGTGTCCTGGCATGGATGATGGGTAGGAGAAATACGTCCCCAGCTACAGGAGCAGTGAACATTGAGGAGGAGCTGGCACACTGGGGTCGCAGCCTCTGATGCCATCTGGGATCCCCAGTACATGCTGATCCCAGGCGAGACACGGTGCTCAGCGCTGCCATAACCCTGCCGGCTGCTCTCCCACACCACTCCTGACACGTCTCCTCGTGTGCCGGCTCCAGTGGGTGCTTGGCTGCTGCCCTGGGGCTGTCTTGGCATGCTTGCACAAGGTGGGCAGCCTTGACCTGCTCGGGGCTGCGTGGGTGGCATCCTGGCCTGGCAGCGGCAGTGTGGTACCTTGTGCCAAAGGGCTCCAAGCAGAGCTGGCCCAATGCGGGCTGGCATGCCAAGGGGGAGGATTTGCTGCCATCTCTCCTCCCATCTTCAGCCGTCAGTGGGTTTGTCTTCTGGAGAGCAGCCTGTGTCCCTTCGTTGTCACAAGACGTGTCCTGCATTCTCTCCTTGGAGAGGGAACTCGATTTTAACTCTGCAAACCTGTTGCACCCAAAATCACAATGCGCCTCAGAAAAGCCTGGCAATCCTGCTTGCGCTGCAGCATCGTGGGGGTCGAGCAGGAGCCCTTGGGTGAGTCCCAAAACCCTGCCAGGGGCTGTCACCAAGCCCAGGAACATCCCTGGCTCCAGAAGGGATCGGCTGATCCCCATGGTGACCCATCGGCCTGTGTCCCAGCAGTGCCCGAGCTGAGCAGCCAGGGACCAGTGCTGGGGTGAGGGGGCCCAGCAACATTTCCCCCCCTTCCCCAAGTTGTTATTTCAGCTGCTGGAGCCTCCACAGAGCTGACAAACACCCCGCAGGTGCTGTTTGCAAGTACCTTCTCCCCTCTGCCCCAAAACCCCCCACTCCCCGGCTCGGGACTCCCTTGCCGCCTGCCCCCAGACCTTGCGCCTCTCCCCCCGTGGCCCCCCGGGACAAGCACTGCATACATGAATCCTTGTTGCCTGCCTCCATCCTGACCCAAGCTGTTAACAGAGGCTGCTTTTCTGCTGGCTGGGGGGGCCGCGGGGCCGGGGGGAGGCCCCC
>NW_008794413.1:105730-133516 GCF_000699145.1 Aptenodytes forsteri
GCTCCAGCCCTCCAGGGCTGCCTCTTAACCTGGAGAAGCAGCGGGTTATTTGTGTTGCTCTTGGCAGGGACACTCTGGCCCTCCGAAACAGAGGTGAATGCGCGCGGAGGTGTGGGGCGCGGGCCAGCGTGCACTGTTTGTGTTGGACCTGCCACACGGGGAATTAGTTCAACTCGGCTGCTAATTGCTTCTGAAGTGCGGGGCTCTGTCAAACGGACATGGATGTGTGATGGGGACAGTGAGCGCAGCTGGGGAGGAAAGCTGGGCCCCATGCTATTTTGCTCGGGGCTCTCAAGACCTCGATATCTCCCCTCTCCCGGCTGTATCAGCCCCACTTAACCCACAGGAAGCAGAGGTTTTTCGGCTGTGACCTAGTTGCTTGGGAGTCCTGGGACTGAGATGCGATGCTCTGCTTTTGGTGGAGAAAGAGCAACCCCCTTCCCTGCCCGATGTCATCTCTTCTGGGCTGGAGAGGGGGAATTGGCAGGGAAGGAGCTTTCCCTGCCCCAAATCCCCGTGCTGAGCCCTGCTGGCTATCTCTGCCCTGTCTCAGCCCAGCTTTGCTCTCATGCTTGTTTGTAAATACCCCAGTGCCCCGACTGGTGGGACCGGTGACTGGGAAGGACAAGTGGTGGGAAAGGAGGATTTTGCCCCACAGAAGGGCTTCCTCTTTGTTCAAGCATGGGCTGACCCCCTCCATCCCTGAACTTTCACTGTACCTGATCCTGCCATAGCTTTGGGCCTGGGGTGGTGGTGCAAAGGGGTCTGGTTCCCCCACCTCAATGTGAGTCCAGCTGAGCGCAGGCAGGAGAGGAGAGACCACCCTGCATGTTGCACGGAGCGTTTCTGGGACCTCCAGCCATGCCAGCACCAAAGCCCTGGGTGCACGTCGTGGGGTGCTGAGCATTTCCCTTTGCAGGCTGGAGACACCGTTATTCAGCATCACTCCCCTTCGAGGAGGCCAAATTCACCACAGCATCAGCTGTCCATCTGTGGTGGGAGGGGATGTCCTTTCCCAGAGGTGGGTGGGATCCAGGGCAGGAAGAGGACCTGCCAGATGCTCTCCTGGCCTTGGGAAGAGGCCACCAACCCTACCACCGTCTTTCATGCAGCCATGACTGTGCTGTTGACCCATGGCACCCCCAGGGTGATGTGCAGGGAGACGGCTCTAGGCCAGGTGAAGGACAGAAAGCCCCAGGCAGGCTAAGGTTCCTGGGATGGACATGGTCCGCTGGTCCTCATCCCTCTGAGATTTAGCATTGACTGTTGCTTTGAAGCCTCTGTGGGCTAAACCAGGGTGCCTGTCCAGTGCCTGCATCCCTGCTGGATGCTGTGCGCTGCCCGCCTCGCTACGCTGCTGACCTCCATCCTGCAGTCCTGCCTGTGCCCTCTCCCACCCGTCCCCGCCTCCCCTCCCTCCCCCTGCTTTCATTTAGTAATTGTCGTTTAAAAGCCCAAACGCCCATTGTCCAAACGGGGATTAAGCACCATCTGTGCAAACTTTGAGGCCATTTTCGGTGACTGGGAGGAAACGGATGACTCAGAGAGACATTACGACACAGATCGGCTGTGACCCCGGGCTGAGCGGGTGGATATCTGTGGAGCAGCCCTGTTAACCCAGGCACCTCCCAGCAGCCTTTTGAAGCTCATGGCAAGGGAGCCAGCAGCAGTTTTCGGAGGGCTGTGGGTTCCCTCCTGAACTGTGAGGTGTCACGGCTATCCCTCATGTCAGAGCTTTAGTCCATCTGGTCCCACCGGTGGGTCCTGAGTTCTGGTTTTGAGCGGCGCTGGTGGGAAGGGGATGTTGGCTCCATGGTGGAGTGCTGAGGCCAGGAGATCAGTCTGCATTAGTGTGGGCCCCCCCTCATGTTTTGGCTCTTTTCCCCCAAAACGATGTCTGAAGGATGGTGAAGGTGGCCCTGGAGGAAGGTGACAGTAAGCGCTGCATCCACTGGTGAATACCAGGAGATGCTTTCATATGGAAGCAAGAAAGTTGTGCTCCAAGTAGCTTCTCTCCGTTACCACCTCACCTGCCCCATGCGTGACATGTTCCCGTAGCCCATCTGGACTGGGATGACACCCAAACTGAGGACATGGTGGTGGTGAGGCACATGGGAGGCAGAGGACCAGGCTGCTGGCCATGGGGGCCCAGCAGTGAGGAGCACTTGGCCAAGGTAGGATTTTCATCAGGACTCAGTGTGGGTCCAGCTGTTGCAGGGTGAAGAGGGAGATGTTCAATGCTGGTCTCCTTTTAGCACACCTGAATGGCTGCTGTCAGCTCTGACCTGTGCAGGGACTTCGTGCAAGGTGGCTGACTTCCCTGCAAAACCCTTGCCTTAGCAAACTCCAACCCAAAAGCCCTTTGGTCCAGTGTCCTGAAGGAAGAAATTTGGCAAAGGACAACAGATTTTAAGGTAGTTAAGGTTGGGAAGACTAAGGGGATCAGATGTTTTGAAGGATGGTGATTTAGCTGATCCCATGATTACCGGAGGTGGATCTGGCTCCTGAGAAGGGCAGGCACAGCTAAGCCCAGGGAGCTGAACAGGAATCCCTGGGTGATGGATGTGAGAATGATGAGTGAAGCGCTCCTGATTTTTGTTTGTAGGGGAAAAAGGGATTTCTAGCTTGCAACTTTTTCCCTTTGCTCCATGTTTTTGTTGTTCCCCAGCTCCACCATGGCTTGTTTCTGGCTCGCCAGGACGCTGCTGATGGGCAAGAGGTGATGCTGGAGCAACTCTGAGCTCAGATCCAACAGCAAGGACAAGGCAGGGCTGGACTTTTGAGTGCTGGCAGTGATATGGAAGGAGCACCAGGAAAATGCTCCTTGTTTGGGAGCATTTTGCTCAGTTCCTGCTCATGGTGCTGTCCATGCCCATTGCACTGGGATGGGAAATGGGTGTGAGATGTGTTGGCTCCCTGCTTTGCTAGGGGCATGCCTGCATCTAAATCTGGTATCCTGTGCACAGCTCAGGGTCTTCAGATCCTAAGAGGTGATGGCTGGGGCAGGAAATAAGTAGCCCTCAACAAGGAGCTGTGATTAAGACAGCTTTACACCACAAGTCCGGCCTGGACAGATACAATAACCCCAGAAGTTGGTGAAATTATTAGGCAGAGCTTAAGTAAAATGATCTGAAGACAGTGGTAAAGCAGGTGAGATTTTGCTTGGCTTAACGGGCAAAACAGAGAAGAAAAGGAGAGGAAAGAATTTCCCCTGTGAAAGTCTCGGCTGGTTCAATTTCCAGTGACGGTCAAAGAGTTAAAGTGATATGTTGGGAGTTATGAGTGTTTATCTAAAAGAAAAGTGGCAGGTGAAAGGGATAAAATAACACAGTTTGTAAAGCAATGCAATATGTTCGAATTATCCAAGGATCAGAGCTGGAATTTGGAAGGTAATATTGGATAGAAGGAAATGGGAGATGGAGACAGAAATAGGATGGGAAAAAAACAGCTTGAGGTGGCTTCCCCATTGGTTGTTACAAAGGAAAAAAAAGGGGTTGGCATTATTAAGACCATTGTGAATTTGTTTATTAGAGGGGATTTTTATTGTACTTTCAGAATTAAGCTCGGGGCCTCTGCTATATGAGGGTGCAGAACAGACCCTCCTAAGCTGGGTTTGGCTGGAAAAACATGGGCAGAGTCTGTTACTGTGCCCGAGAACGCCCCTGGAAATGGCCCTTGTGCTCAGATGACCTGCGAAACTCCCTGACTGAGTGCTGGGATCCTTCCCTTCCTCCTCCGGTGTGCTGGGCTGCGGGTGCTCAGCCCCGTGGCAGGATTGGGTTCCCCCCAAATCTCCGATGGGCTGAGTGCGTTCTACAGCAGCGATGAAACAACTGCTCTCCACCTACCCAACCAAGCGTCTACTTCTGCTCTTGCCTCCATAGCATCGGGGGATCTTCTTCATGGGGAAGCACATGGGCAGGTGGGTCTTGGCACCATGGGAAGATGCAGGGGATGCAGCTGGGAATCTGCTCTGCTAAGAAAGCTTGGGCACCTCCAAAGAGCTTCTCTTAAAACTGTGGCAGAGACATGGCAGGAAGATTTCAGGTAAATTTGTCCCACTGCCCTCACTCTTAATTGGCTTTTACAACTTCGGCTTCATCTGCTCTCCAGGCACCATCCTCACTATTCCAGAGCTCAGCTTCTCCTGGGCTGTTTGCCCGGTTCTGGGAGGTTTCCAGCTCATGCTGGCTGTGAAACTCAGAGAGGGCTTGGGGAAGTTGCAGCATCTCCACCACTGCTTCTGCCCTGAGCCTCCTGCCTGAACAGGCTCCCCAGCTCCAAAATCTCCATTTGCCTCCTCGGCCACATCTTTGTCCTGACCTCTGCTCCTCTAGATGGTATGTTGTTGCCTCCAGCATCTTCACCTGCTAAAGCCTTTATGTTGGCAACTCTCTCCCGGCCATGGTATTGGAAAATCCCCTCCCATTGCATGACTGTCCTCTCTTATCAGGGCTTCTGTGCCTTTTGACACTCACCAAGGAGACCAGGATTGTGTTCAAACCTCTGTGTGGTTTGCAGGTACAAAATATACACCAGCCTTCTCTAACCAAGAGAAGGTAAAAGGAAAAAGCCCACAAGTGGAGTGTAATTGATGCATTGACTTCCTGAATCTGCAGGCAGCCCAGAGCAAGGACTCCGAAGTGTACCATCATCCAAGCATGCTTCTTTATCAGCCTGACTTTTCCTAGCTGCAGCACATGGAAAATTGAGATGGCAAAATGACTTTATTGAGAAAAAAAGACACAAAGGACTGATTTATTTTGCATCTAATTCAGCTCTGAGGCCCTCCCAGATGTTCCGGGTTTCTTGGTGGAAATGAAACGGCTGCAGATTTTCCAGCTGGCCACGGAAAGCAGAGCACTTACACCAGGCCAGGTCCCAAATGAGCTATCTGCAGGGCTTCCACTGCTCCTGTTTCGCTTTGGCTGTTCTGCCTTTCCTCATGTTCATCCCAAAGTTCATTTTTCTTAATAGCATCTTGGGAGTCCTGTCTGTCCCACTGTCCCCCTTGTGGTCCCAGTCCCCTGGAGAGTATGCATCTTCCCGCTGTGCTATGGGTTGCATGTTTTCTTCCTTCTTTTGCCCCATCGGTTACTTGTTCATCCTGCTTTCCGTCTAGACCTGGTTTCTTTCTTTGCTTGGCTTTGATGAAACAGCAAAGGTGTGGCACCATCACACCAGCTTCCATGAATGCAAGAGGCAGCCCTGGAGCTGCAAGACCTCGTCGTCCATGCTCATACCCAATTGTCTTTATTACTGCAGATCTAGTGAGGTCTACTGATGGACTTGGAACAAACCTGCCTTTTGCTCCAAAACAAAGCAAAGCAAACTAGATGGAAGGAAGCGTGGCTCATTGCTAATGAAGCAAAAGATGAAGTGCTTGAGTTCACCTGGATCTGACTTTCCAGAGAGAGGACTTTGCTCTAGAATAGAAAGCTGCACCATGAAGCCTTCTGAGATGCATTTCCTAGAGCCCCCCATGAGCCTGGGGAGTGTTGTTACCATGCAAAGTAAGTTAAATATCCTGCTGCAGGTAGAGACTCCAGAACATCTTCGTGGTGTCCTTGGAAGTGGCTGCAAGCTGATGGTTGCCCTGTGGTTGGCCTCAGATAGCTTGTCTGTGCAAGGTCTGTTACCCCTGGTAATTCTGTGAGGCAACATGAATACTGATGTTCCTTTTTTTCCAGAATTCCAGATTTTTTCACTCTTCCAACTGAGCTGCATATAAACCACAGTGCCTTGACCCCTGGCACTGCTCTGAACATGTTTTATATTTCTGTGGTCTTTCCTGGACATCTTGTTTTATAGCCAAGTTTCAAGTTTGAAGGTATCTATAATCCTGCCACACTGAATTTTCTGCACAACTTCCTGGACAGTAGCTCAGCAAGCAGCTTTTTGCAGTACAACAGGGTGCCTGAACTGTCTTTTTCAGAAGCAGCCTGAAAACTCCCTTTTAAATTTGTAATTCTTGGGTTCAAGAGCCACTCGCTGGTAAACTTCCACACACCAACTTTCTCTCCTTCAGCAAAGTTGAGGTTTTGAGGCTGTAAATTGCATGTGTTGTCAGGTGCTGAGTCTCTTGGGTTTCTTTGGTGGAAACTGTAGATAAGAGAAGATGCAGTAGCACTTTTGGTGTCCTACATCCTTTCCTGGCCATGGCAATTTTTTTGACAGTTCCTTGACGTGTGGTGGGAACAGATCATGCATCTCTTGTTTCTGGACCAGCAAGGCAATGCTTGTACATACATGTCGTTGAAATCATCTTGCAGGCCAAAAGATGGGAACTGGAGAAGCTGATGGCTTCTTGGGTTATGATGTGGGGAAGAAGTCACAGTTCTGCTGAGCTCCTGCTTGGTGAGCAGTGGTCCTGTTCTGGCAAAGAATGCATGAGACCATCTTCTGGGCACCTGGGGATCATAAGGCAGGTGAGAGACCACCCATCTTGGTTTTGGTTCCTGGTCTGTACACCAGTAGTCACTTGTGAAGGGAGTTTATCTAACTGGTGGTTGCCTGCTTTGCAACGCTGCTTGAGAGCCTTATTTTGGAAAGGGCTGGAGGCAGTGGTGAGACCTTCTCATGGACTGAGTTTGGCTACCACCCAGCTCAGGGAGGCTGGGACATCTGAAGAAACAGGATATTGCATTTTCCAACCCCTTCTTAGTATGCCTTGCTGTAATAGCTCTCACTTGTGGTGTGCATGTGGAGGAGCTCACACGGATGTTTGTGCTGTCTTGCCTCTGCTTCGTGTGGCCGCAGTTACAGGAGCAAAGCTGCAATAGTGCAACAACTGTCCTAGATCAGAGCTGGAGGAACAAGTGGGCTTAACAGCCGGTCAGGGTTTTTGGGTGGGTTTTTTTTCGCACTGCTGATTCTAATTAAGGCTTGCAATTTGTGCTTTTGGAGGTCTGGAAGGAGAGGACCCCTGATGTATGATTTAGCTGCTTTGGACCAAGCGTCTGGCGTTGAGGCACTGCCCAGGGCAGGTTGGGGATGTGCAGCGGTAGGGAGACTCTTTGCAGTCACCCAGCCAACATGCCTTGCTCATGCTCTCGAGGAAATATTAATGGTCAGATTTGGGATGGGGCGAGGAATGTCTTGCCAGGTCAGGAGGCCAGCCTAGGGGAGCTTGTGGCTCCTGAGTTCCGAGCACTGGCACAAGGATGGGGCTTGTGTGTGGCCACATCTGTGGGACCCCTGAGGAGGGGCTCTGCAGCTGCAGAAACGTCCCAGGCATACCTGCGAGAGATGAGGAGGGGAGCGCCTGGTGCAGGCGCTGCTCAAGCAACAGATATTAGCATGGTCCAGCCTAAATGCTGAGATGTGGGGCCTGATCCTCAGCCTGGCTCCTGCCCCTTCTTCCTCCTCCGCCTGCACAGGGTGTTATGATCCAGTCTAAGGCAGGTTGCACAATTTATTTTCCTGTACTTAAAGCAGGATTTTGGCAGTCAGGGTCGGGAGGCCTCTCTGAGGAGCGCTGGCTGGGCGCCCTCCCGCTGTCACGGGATCATGCTGCTGTCAAAGGCTCTGCTCTGCTGGGCGTCCTTCCGCATGGCCTTCTGCTGCAGCTTCGGGGCTGATGAAGGCAGCGCCTGGACGGCCAAGACACCCCTGACATCTTCAGCAAGTGTTGGTGGGAGCAGTGGTCACCTTAGCATGGGTGCTGTTATGCCGGACTGAGGTGAGACCCATCTTTTCCAATTCCCATGACGTGGCAGCTATAAGGAGGACCCATCCTCTTCTGCCATCTCCCCATGCAGAGAGACGCCATCCCATCCTTAAAGCATCTTTTCTCAGTGGTCCCAGGCTCTTGTTTCCTGCTGTCTCCATCACCTGGCTTCCCTACAGCCGGCTGGTAAATTCATGTGGATAAAGGGAGAGCAGGAGATACAGGAAAATTATTGTGGTCACCACTGCAGGAATATGCAGTAGGATTTGCTATTACGTTCGCTGACAGTGTAAGGGAGGGAAAGGATGAGAGTGCTAATTTGTGCTCTGCATGAGCACTATTAATGTCATCCATGGTGATTTAATTGCTTTGCGAGGAGAGCGGCGGGTGAGGCTGAGCATGCCCGGGGAGGGAGGATGAGATAGTTGGGAGTGATGACAGTGTTCATGGCCAATAAAGGGCACGGAGGTGATGTGGCCAAAACAGCTGGAGAGAAATATCAGCTCTGCCCATGCGCTTGGCCGTGTCGTGCTCAGACCGGAGGGTGGAGAGGTGCAAACGTGAAGCCCAGAGCATGGAGTAGCTGAGGTTGAAGGTACGTGACTCATGGGGTGGGTTTTCCAGGAGAAAAGGTGAAGAAAAAAGAAGGAGCAGAAGATGGTGGTGAAGTTGGGAGTTTGGGGAATGGGGAAAAACCATGGAGTTACCCATCCGCTGCAGCAGGGTGGGGAGGACTTGGAGGGGATGTCCTGTTATTGCCACGATGATCTCGAGTTGGCAGTGGGACATCCAGGAAGGTTTATGAGTGGGAGAGGTCGGGTGGAGACATCGGCCTGTGAGTCCTCGGAGGAGAGATGAGCTCACCAGGGAGAGGGTGTTGAGGGGGCCGAGGAGGAGGACCGAGTGCCGAGCCTGTGGGGCTGGCATGGGGCGAGCGTGTGGAGGGATGCAGTGGTGGGGAGGGGCTTAGCGGGATGTTCTCAGATGCATGGGGGATATATGGGACAGGCTGAGTGGGTGGGGGGCACTGAAGGAGGAGGACATGAATGTCTTGCTCCGTCCACGGTTGCAGAGAAGCTGGCACCTCCCTGCACCTTGTTTCAGCATGAGGGTGAAGCATGTTTTGTTTCACCACCACGCTGGGAGGTGGTGTGGGGGAGTGGAGACAGTCCCTCACCTGGGGCTGAAGCTGGAGTAGGGAGGGGAAGGGATGGAGCGGGGAGGTTGTGGGGTGGGATCCACCAGGGGAAGAGAGGAGCCGTTTGAAGGAAGGGTTTTTGGGAGGCTTGGGGCTCACTTTCTCCCATCCTACCATCCTATTTCTGCAACAGCTGTTGAACTTAAAAAAATAGCCCTCAATCCCTGCCACCCATGGAGGCCAAAGTGAGAGAAGCCATTTGTTTTACCATGAACCCTGTGGAAAGGTGAGCTTGGAGAGCACAAAAACGGAGAGCTATGACTAAAGAAAGGAGACAAAGCAAAGCATTAGTGCAGCTTGGACCCAGCAGCAGCCTGTGCTGAAGTGAGCAGCTTTGGATCATAGGGAATGGCATGAAAAGGGTGCAGCTGAGTGCCCCCGGCTTGTGGAAGGACAAGGGACAAGTGAAATGCACTGGCTGGGGGCAGCTTGGAGTGTGCCGGGCATCTGGCACCGCATCCCCTCCCAATCCAGCACCCCGCAGCACAGGGATGGAGGCAAGAGGCGGCAGGTCTCTGACTCTGCATCTATGGGCAGTTCTTGCCCCCTCCCATCTCAAACGCACCTCCAGACCACTGGCAAGATGTTTGCAGCAGCACACGTAGCAAGTGGCCCCTTGGCTGCAGGCAGGGGAGGAGAGCACTGTTTTAAGCAGATGAATATCAGCGCCCTCTCGACGGGAGGAAGTCTCAGACTTACTGAAATCTAAGATAAGTGGCCTCTTAAGCCAGCGGTGTGTCAAGTGGTTAAGGCAGAAGATTAGCGAGCAAGCTCTCCTTCCACTGATGGGAAAGCAGGGATGCAGCCTGTGGTCCAAACACCAGCATCTCCTGAGGAGACAGGAGGAGGGACAAGGACAGCCTTAGTGTCCCCTTTATACCATCAAGAGGCACCACCTGGGCACCTCTCCTCCTAGCTAAGGACTCTCGGGAGGACACCAACAACCATTAGGTGTTTGCAGCACATGCTGGTTTTACACCGCTCAGTGTAGCCTGATTGCTAGGAGAAAAGCCCGTGGCTCATTCAGCACAAACTCATTATTTAATAGACAAAGTAAATATGAAAAAAAGGCATTTTCCCCCCCCTCTGGTGCTGAAATTTACAGTTGTGAGAAGAGCCAGAGCGCTGTGGAGCCGGGGTATCTCCGAGTGACATTTACAGGGCTCAGCTTTCATCGCAGCTTGAAAAAATCCCTTGCGCAGAGATTATCTCCACACTGATCTGGATTGTCTTGTTCAGCTTTGGCCCTCATCCTAGATGGACAACGAGCAGAAAACTTGGCCAGTGGCCTGAGGACTGTGGCCTCCTCTGCATGAGCTGGGAAGAGGAGGAATAGTCTCCAGGGTACTTGAGAACTTGCAGCCTTGGGAGGCTAAAGAGATGGAGCTGGGGGGTCGAAGCTTAGTTCCTCCCCTGAGGATTTAATACTGCACCCTTGGCCAACCGAGCCAATGAGAGAGGCAATCCCTGCTCTGCGCTGCTCTGGCGAGGAGATCTCTGGTTTGCATTGAAGTGGATCAACCCACAATGGCTCCACCTCGGGGTCTCCCCTGGGTGTCAGTCCCCCCGCCACCTGGCACCCTTTGCTGAAGGTTTTTTGGAGCTGGGGCCAGGCAGGCAGGAGGGAGGCAGCCGGGGGGCATTGGGGGGATGCCTCGATGCAAAGCTCCCTCGCCCTGCTCTGCTTCGAGTCAGTTGTCAGCAGCCTTCCAGCCGGACGGTGTCTGGAGACCTTCCAGCGACCACAGACTCTCCCCCAGCCCATCACTGCCACAGCACAGACGGGATTTAACGTATGTCTGCACGTTCCCCCAACCTTTCCCCTCAAGATGAAGCAAGGAAGAAAAACAAGACTGCAGGTTTGCAAAGACCCACCCCAGCCCAGAGGGTGATGGTCTCAGCTCTGGGCTTTTCTGGACCACGCGGGGAGCTCTGAGCTTGCACAGGAGGGCTCAGCAATGCCACCCCATGCCGACTCCTTGCCGTGTCGCGGGCAGATGTTCCTGTTGGCTTGAGGTGCCCTTTTGAAGTTTTTCTCTGCTCCCTTTTTGCCTCTCGACTCGCAGACAAGTGGGTGAGAGAGAGAGGAACCGGTTCGCTTTCCACCTCCCCTCGCAGTGCCCCTCTGCTTATTAGTTCTCCAAATATTTCGTCCTGCAGCCCGGCAGCAAGGACTCTGCACTAACCCGATCCCAGGCAGAAGGGAAGCCGGAGTGGGTAGGACAGCGCGTTATCCTCATGGCATCGCTCCAGGCCAGCCTGCGGGGAGTGAGACAGGGCAGCTGGGGCCCTGCTGCACTAAATCCCGGTGGTCAGGGCACACATGGCAGCATCCCTCTGGCTCAGCCCTCCTCTCCTGCTGCCCAAGGGTAGCAGCCGAGCATGAGCAGTGCCTTTCCCCCCAGCGGCGTCTTTCCCCCACCCCCAACAATTGCTCCACTTTATACTTTTGCTTTTCTCAGCAGCCAACGGGATGGGGACTGTCCCCAGAGCCCTCACCGGGTGTGGAGAACAGGCATGTGGAGGAAGAAGAGGAGACCTGGTTGTGGGATGCTGGTGAACAAGGTGGGGGCAATTATGGCACAGAGGAAAAGAAATCCCCTGGGATTTCCTCCCATCAGTTCCCAGCTCCCTTAAGAGTCACTGGATTGCAAGTACCATGGCCTCTGTGGACCCTCTTCACAGTCTCCAGTTGAACAAGATGCTGGAGAAGTGAGGGGGGGAAGGGGGCTTGCAAGGGGAAGGGGAGCATGGTGGGAACATTGCGTCCTCCGACAGCCCTGGGCAGCTGCTGAGGAGCTTCTGTAAATCAGAGTGGTCACTGGAGCGGCTCCAAAATCCATCCAACGCCCTGGAGGCCATCGAGCATCCCACGACAAAGGGATGCAGGAGTGTCCCACGTCCCCCTCATATACTGATCACCCTGGCTGGGCTCTCCCCACATTGAGCTTAACTCCCGGGGACAGTGCCACCCCGTCACCATCTGCCCATCCTCTGCAGTGCACCTGGCTGCACACGCTGGCTGCACTCCATCCCCTCCCGAGGCTCAGCCAAGGCAAGCAGTGCTCCGGGATGCTCAGCGCATGCCTTAAACAAATAAAAATAACTGTGATAGAAGATACCGAGTGCCTAACGCTAGCCTCGGCTTAAACACCTCCCGTTTGCAATGCTCCGGACTCAGCAGGAGCTCATCCGATGAGAGCAGACATCACGCAGGTCCCCAGCCAGCTGCCGAGAGCAGACACATCCCTGCTGGCACAGGACACCAAGGGGCTCTGGCTTCAGCAATAAATAAAGCAAACAAAACAAAATAAAAAAAGCCAACAATGATCAATTTTTTGAAACTTTAAATATTTTTTTTCTTTAAAATCTGTTTTCCTCTGGGCTCTGTCTCTGTAAAGAGCTGCGCTCTCCCTGCAGCGTCTGGGTTACTTCCTCAGTCCTGGCCGTGGGGCAAGGGAGAAGCAGGGTCAGTTAGAGAGGGGGACGGATGGGCGCTCCCCTCCGTGCATCACCGGCACGTATGGATTTCCACCACCCGATGGCAGGGTTTGCACTTGACGGAGCAGCACCAGTGGAATTTGCAGCTGCACCTTTCCACAACCTCCACTTCGTCCGTATGAAAGCCCCGGCCGCAGCACATCAGCTCGCAGCCATCGATAGCCTTGGAGGTCTTGTTGCACTGCCGGCCGCTGGTGCCCAGCACCCCGTTCTTGAGGTCGTGGTCACAGAAGTCGGGACTGGAGTCCAGGTAGACGAGGTCCTCGTCCGTGTGCGGCTTGAACTGGGAGTTTTTGGGCACCAGCACTTTGGTGGATCCGATCTCGCTCTGCTCGACCTCCGTGGCACCGTCGAATTTTTCCTTCAGGACATTGCCCACTTTGCGGAAGGGGGGCATGGCTTTCCAGCACGTCTTGAACTCGCACGAGCCTGACACGCCATGACACTTGCACTCCACCCGCATGTTGTTCAGGATCGCCTGGAGGAACAGACACAAGAAACGAGATGGGATAGTCAGCTTGGGATGGACACAGCAAGAAGGCTGCGACGTACAGGGTCTGGAAGGGTTGTGCAGAAAGCGATGCTGATGCGCGTGAGCTGATGGGATTAAATGAAGCCAAACAGGCTCCAGCAGTGGCTGCAGACCCCAGCTGGGATGCTGCAGAGCTGCGCCGGCTGCCCAGGTTTCCCCCTCACCATTACCTTCCTCCCTGCCTCGTTGTTGTGGAGGTTCATTAACGCTCTGTTGGAAGAAGCCCCTTTGCTCCTCTCGCGGACATCGACGAAGGACTGTGAGAAGGCCACGCCGTAGGCGATGTTATCGGAGCAGCCCGACCACTGGAAGCCTAAGGCAGAGAGCACAGATGAGACAGAGCCAGCCTACCTTGCTCATCCTCTCCAGCCCTGCTCTTGCTAAAATACAGCTGACCTGCTCCCTCTTCTGTCTTGCTACCCACTAGGCTGGGCTGCCTAGGGGACTGGGGAAGCTGGGGAGTGTGGCCCTGGGGGGGAACATGGACAAGCTGCTTTCTGTGTCCCATGGTGATGCTCCCAGATGCCTTTTTGAGGGACTCACGTAGACTGAGACTTTTTTTTTTTTTTTTTTTTTAACTTTTACCTCCTTTCTGGATGGCTCCAGAGAGTGGGCGTTTCCATGCTTGGCCATTTTGCATCCCCACTCGATTGTCCCATCCCCCTGCCCTTGCATGCTTACCCTGTGGGCTGCCCCCCTGCACCGTGCGGTCACATCCACACTTGTCCAGCTCGCCGCTGCTGCAGGCTCGGGTCACCGCGAAGGCCACCCCTGCCGAAGAGATGGCATAGACGAATGCTGCCTCCCGCGTCCCTGCAACAGCACAAACGATGGTGGGAAATGTGGCAGCAAGTCTGAGACATGCACGAGGGCTTTCTGGAGGGCATGCAGCCAGGTGGCCAAAGGCCCTTGGTGGGCTGTTGCGTGTGTTTCCGCTCCTCTTCCTTCCTAATGCTGGTGTTGCACATAAACCCCCTTGAAAAGCTGGTCTGAAAACTGGCTGTCGGCAAAACATGCTGTGCAGAGCTATCAAGTCAAGCCCTTTGCTCCATCTCTTCCTCCCAAGTTGGGGTACCCCATGCAGGGCACTCATCCTCCCCACTCCCAGGCATGCTCTTTGCTTAGTGCCAAGCCTGGACCAGTCTCAGCAGAGACACCTTGGCTCCGGGAGATCGTTTGCAGGAGTGAGAGCCCTGTCTCGCAATAGTGAAGGAGCTGGGAACTGCCCCACAAGGTTAAAAACACGAATGCTATGGGCAGATTATAACCTGGCAATGAAGGAGATGCAAAGGCTGTAGTGCCAATGTGGGAAGAGCTCTCCAGAGCTTATATGGAGAGACTGTCTTGCCTGGTGCTTGCAGGGCACCTCTGCCATGAAATCTCTCCTGCATCCAAAATAGTTGGCTGCTTTCCACATCCTGGAACATCCCCTGCAGCTGCAGATCCTTGCCATACTCTCACACAGGGTCCTGTAACTCCCAGCACCTCCCAAACTACCCTGCAAAACCCCAGTCTGCTCCCAAAGCGCCTTGCAAAACCAGGCTGGTCCCCAGGATGCAGCCCCTTCCCAGCTCTTGCATCTACCTATGTGGTGCCACACGGTTAGGAAGAGCTTGTTTGGGAAGTCAGGGGACATCCCTGGGCATAAACACACAGGGCGATCAGCTCTTGCAACACCCAAATCCCCACTGTCCTCCAAGGCTGGTTGAGGTGACAGCCCCTCCGTCTCCGAGCAAGAAGGGTTGGCATTTGGGGTAGTCCCATGCTAGGGGTAGAGGGGGGCATGGCTTGCAAGCAGACATTGCCCCAGCTCGCTGGTCGGACAGAGGGCAGCTACTTTGGTGGTCGCAGCCCAGACTTTGGTGGCCCAGCTGTAATCTGGCCCGGGCAGCAGTGGCTGGGGAGGACCCAGCCAGCGCGGGGACTGAACCGCCTCCAAGTTAATCGAGGTTAATAGTAGGATCGTGTTGGTCGGTTTGTGCTGTGGCTGCCTAAAAAGAGACGACTTTTAGTTTCTGGTATTTCTGGTATTTCCAGTCCCTGAACCTTCACAAGAAGAGATCTTCACCCCTGCGTTGAGGGGAGGAAAGTCAAACAAGGAGCCAGGGGGGAGGCTTTGGTCTATGGGTCCTGGGGTGGGAAGCGAGACGGTGCATCAAAGATGGTAGTGGCACCCCAGGGGAGGCAAGGGCCACTTCGGTGGTCTCCAGGGGTTGCAGAGGGGCTTTCCCCTCCATCTCCTCACCCCAATGCTCTGGGTCCTTGCTTGGTTTGATCACAGCCCTGTGCCTCTGGGACGCCTGCATGCAGCTGGGATTGGAGAGGCTGGGGGCTGCCCTGGCCATAAATCCCCCCTGAAGGCTGGCAGCTGGGTGGTGGCGGGCGATGATTCTGCCCTCTGAGGGCCCAGCCACCGTGTGTTTTACTCGCATCGGGCGGCAGAGGGCTGTCCTCCCAAGGTCTCGCCCGCAGATGGCTCTGCTCGAGAGCAGTGCGCCAGTCTGGCAGCAGTCACCGTTTCGGGGCTGCCTGGAGATGAGACCAAATAAATCCAGCATCCCGCTGCAGCTATGGCTTTGCGGAGCGAAGCTCCTGGGCTTGGCGGGGCAGAGCCAAGGGTGCAGGGTGACTTTAGGGCCCTGCTTCAACTTGGCATGTCCTTGTAAAAGGTCCAGGCTCTCTGGATGCCCTGGGCTGGTGCCTCCCTGCGATGGGCACCTGCTGGGCGTGAAAAAGGTTTGGGAGAGGAAGCACCCAGCAGCTGCAAGGAACTGCAAGGTCTGGATATGCTGCCCCTAATACAGTCAAAAGAGCCCTGGTGAAATGCCCAGGGGAGACCTTGGGCCCCAAGATCCAACACTGGGTCGTTCCCTACTCTCCCCAGCCGCTGGCTCAGGGGCAAGCGAGCAAAACCTGCCTGCAGCCCACTGGACTGCTGTCATAGCCATTCCCCTATGCAGCAGCACCCCAGGCACGCGTCCTCCCGGCTCACCTTGCGTTACCACCTTGCCAAAGACGGGCAGGGTGTCCAGTGTGGAGCAGTTCCAGCGGCGGTTGCGGAACTGGTACTGGCACTCCTCGATGGCCAGCTGGGCTCCGCGCCGCACCGAGTCCATCACCTCCAGGTTCCTCTTGCACATCTGCACCTGGCGCTGGATCAAGCCCTTCAGCTTCTCGCAGGTCTCCTCCTCGGAGATGCTCCCCACTGAAGACAGCTTCGCCAGGTACCTGCCGTGACAACCAGCACAACTGGTTAGGAGGCAAGGTTTGGGGGAGCACGAACCCATGTTCAGCTGGGACACCCTGCACCACAGAAAGCAAGGAGACCTAGCCTCTCATCCTCTCCATAGCTGATACCTGGTGCCCACCTGGGGTCACCTTAAATGTGCCACTGTGGTGGCTCCACAGGATGTGTTTTTGGCTGGCAGAGGGCAAGCCCAAGCAAAACAACCATCCCTCTGCAGCCCGGTCCCCTGTCTCTCGGGGAGCCCAGCTGCTGGCTCCCCTTTGCCTCTATTGCCTGCAAGGAAGATATTTTCGGCGTTGTCTGAATGTGCCCGGTCAGGTCTCCCGAGTACCGGCACATCCAAGTGCTACTAGGAAAAGCCAGAGGTCTCTGAAGTCAGCCAAAACAAGCAGGACAGGCGCTTGGCTGCCAGCTCCAGCTCCCACAGCGTGGCTGTGTGCTCATCACCGACAAACATCACCCTCCAAACCACTTCCCTCCTGGAGCCTGCTTTTAGCTCCCCCGGCCCCCAGCAGGCAAGGATGGCCTCTGGGAGCTGCCAGGTTTCCTGTCACTTGGGATTCAAGCAGGACTTGAAGTGGGGAGGACAGAGTCGGGAGCCTGCCGTGGGCAAAACCGCACACGCTGGGCACCTCCTCCACCAGCCCAGCTGGTGAACATGGCCGTGAGGTCTTTGCTGACCTGGAAACGACTGGCCCTGCATGGAGGTGACCACGTGCTCTGCTTTCCATTGCCCCATCCTCACCAGAAGGAGTTACAGAGCTGCTCTCAAGTGACAGCATTAGGAGGAAGAGGAATCTTACCCTTTTGGGGCAAGCACCCTGCAAGCTCTTGGCATCTCCCCACCGAGCACATGGGCACAATGGTCCATCCTGCACGTCCCAGTAACCCAACCCACCACGCCCTGCATGTGTGCGTGCTTGCCCGTTTCCCAGGTTCATCCTCCTGCCCCAGTGTCTGGATCCCAGAGGGGTTTTAAGATAGACATGCACAGCTCGGTCAGGCTGTTGGATAATCCCAGATCCTCTATCTGTGCCTGTGCCGGCACGCACCTAGCTGAGCTGTCCCTCCTTCCCATGGCTGCTGGCACCCATTTTAAGTGACGCTGCTACCGGTGGAACTCCATCCTGCCGTGGAGAAGGGAGATCCCTACACTGGAGAGGCAAAACTCACACTTGCACCCGCTGACCACACCGAGCTTTAATGTCCGCAGGAATCACCAGCATCAGCTCACGTTGCTACCTCGTCTGCACCAAGAGATGCGAGTACCGAGCAAAGGCTTTTTGGAAACCTCATTCCTTGACTCTGCATTTCCCAGCCCTACAGAGCTTGTGGGTTTTTTTTGTTTGCTTGTTTTTTTCCTCCTCCTCCCAAGTTGCGACATCCTGCTAAGAATTTTTCCTTTGAAGCCCTGCTCGCCTCTGAGAAGTGACTGTGCAAAAGTGGCTCCTGCTCCCTGCCTGTTCCCATGTGTCCCAGGAGCCAGATCTGCTGACTTCAGCCACAAAATCAAGTTGTCACAGCCTCTTCCTCCCATTAGCCCTGCCAGTTTGCCCCAGGAGGAGAGAACAGGATTTTCTCTTCTGTGCATCAGCAGAATTATTCACCAGCTTGGTTTCACGCTTACAACTGGGGGGCCGTGGGAGACGGTGAGAAAGCTGGCTTGGCTTGCAGTGTCCATGGGGAGTCTGCATGGCGAGCCGTCAAAAGCATTCAGCTTTCCTTGTGCATGGAGATCACTTGATGCAATGCCTCTCGGACAGCGGGAAGTGGCAGGCTGCCGTGGTTTCAGAGCCAAGTTCTTTTCTAGCCTTTATACCAGCTAAGCATCTTTGCCCAAGGCTTTCTGCTCCTCCAAGGGCACAGCCCTGTTTGCAAAGAACCGGCCGTGCAGCTCCCTGATGCACACGGCTGGCTTGGAAACCCCGCTGTGGCCAAACCCAGGGCTCTCGCCTTTCTGCTGGCCCCCGCACCATGCAACGAGTGTCCTGGTCCCAGTGCTGCAGTCCTGGACACGGGGTGTGACAGTTGCTGCTCCCGCATCTCACTGCACTCGGCTGACCCAGGATGAAGGCAGCAAACCACCTTTGGGAGCTTTGAGGATGGTTGATGCTGAGCAAACCCGGGGTGACTGTGACAGCCCTGTCCCCTCTCAGGTCCAGCCATCATTTCAGTTTGAGCATGGAGAAGCTGACGCACAGCGAAGCAGTGAGATTCATCCCAAGGCACCGTGGGTCAGTTGATCAGCTTTGAGCCTGGAAGCCAAGAAAACCAGATTCTGCCTCCAGTACTAACCCCTCGTACTGATTTGGCTTTTCCCCCCTCCTGCAACTTAAGCTGCATTTATCATACCAGGGAACCAGCTCCTGCAAAGCAGCGTGGCCGGTCCTGTCGGTGAGTCAGTGCCCAGTCCGACTGCAGGCACCTTGGCAGGAGAGAGCCGTGCCGCAGGTGTAACAGCTACGTTAACATCAGCTCTGCTCAGGATGGGGGCATCATCTCCTTTTCTAATACATTTCCCAGCTCGGTGGGTTTCTCCAGGCAATGGGGAGCTATAAATTCAAAGCACACATGAAGAAAAGCGTGACAAGAGTCTTTCAAGCCTTTCCAAGTAGATGCGCCTGATAAGATGCCTCCCCAACAAGCATTTAATGCTGTTTGGGATGATAAAATGAAGGCCAAGAATGCTTCAAAGATAGGTACAGCTCTCCAAGAACAGGTCTGGTAATTTGTTTTGCAAGGCAGGCAAATAAGATGAAGCTATCCAGAACGGTGCTCTGGCCTCTCTCCCCCATGACAGGTCCTCTGTATGCCATCATCCCTCCTCAGCCCATGCGTGTCTGCCTCTCCTTTGGGGGTGGAGGCAACTGTGCCTAAAACGCCATGGCCCCATCAGACTCCCAGCTTGCTACCGGTCTCCTACATCCCATGAGTACCATCACTGCTTTCCAAAAAAGGCATTTGGGGAGGGGGGGGGGAGGAGGCGGCTCCCATCCTGGTCCCTGGTCCAGGAGGGATCCAGAAGTTGAGTCAAGGATGTAAGGAAGGACCTTTGCTGAAGGACCTCAGCTTTGAGGCTTTCACATGGCATCTCTCCACACCACATTCAGGGGCACCGGGCAGGAACATCTCACCCTCCTTCCCCTCTCTGGGGCAGCTGAAGGGCGAGATAAGAGCTGGGAAACGTGCTCTGCCCTCACCAGCACTCAAAGATGCTTCCACCCTGTGACTCACAGTGTTTCTCAGGGCTGTGGAGCCTAAGCAAGGCACCAAACCCATCTGCAACATCCTACGGTCACCATGGAAACCTGGCTCTAGCACTGCGCCTGGTCCTTAATGAGGACCTTGCTCCAAACTTCTTTTTCTGGACTGAGGTGGTAGAAACCACAGACAAAGTCTTTGTCTACCTGCACACACAGCAAGACAAGCACAACAGGAGGAAACCCAACAGTTCCTGCCCTCTGCAAGGTCTCGGTGTGATATCACATCTCGATTGCCGTGCAGAGCTGCACAGAGCTCTAGATTATGACTTAAGTCTCTCACACATCCTCAAAACAGCCCTGCTTGTGGAAAAAAACCCAAATAATGGCATATTTTCTTCCTTTTCCAAGATTGGACAAAGAATGTTTCAAGGGGTAAGCTGCTGCCCAAGCCATTTGTTCAAGTTTTGTCTTCTTGCTTCATCATGGCATTTATGTTTCTTTTCTCCTGCCTTTAAATCCAGACGAGTCACTCACAGAACAAGCTCCCTTTTAATAAATGTCATTGATTTAACACAAAACTGACGGAAAGCCCTTCCTTTTTTTCCATCCACAGTATATAGATCAAGATTGAAGCCCCGTAATTTAAGCAGCTGCAGTTGATCCACCCTGCAAGATGGCAAATAAGGAAACCTCAAATCCAGGGAGCTTTGAAAAGGCAGGGAGGGGTGGGGAAAGCCCTACTTAAATAAAAATGATCATCATAATTTCAGGATGAAGAATAATTGGTGGAATGACAGGAAGACATTGGAAGAGCCACAGTGGTTGGCAGATAGAGCCAGAAGGAGAGGGGAGGGGATTCCCTGCCGTGGGAAGGTGTGGAAATTTGAGTCATTGACAAATTCTCAATAGAGGAAGGTCAGGGAAGATGTAGCAGATGTCTTGGAGAAAGCAGAAATCTCTGGTGTTTCTTTTATTTAAACAAATGAATTTCAAGTGTGAGAACTCTTCGTATTGTCTCATTTTGGGAATATTTTCCTGAAGATGGTAACAGTTGGACTCAGGCCAGTGGTATCACTGATACATCACTCAGAGATGCTGAGAAGTCAGATGAGCTCAGAAGCTTCACCTTGTTCAGCAAACACTCGACCTGCCTGGGATACCTGCCTGGCCAAGGCCACAAAAGGCTTGCTCAAGTCTTAAATCGCAAAGATGCTTCAGCTCTGCTCCTCTCTGAGAGGCAGCCTCTGAAAACATCCTCCCTGCTCACGGAGGAGCAAAGTCAGCCTGGATCAGCAGCGCGTCTCTGTGCCTCTTGTGGCTGGACGTATGGGCAGCCAGTGACTCAGGGTTGTACTTAGGACTGAGACTGCCTTGTGCAGACAGGTTTCTTCTGAGGAAGAAGAAAAGGCTTGTTTAGGATGGAAAAACCAAAAGTGCATGAAGATAGACAGATAGATGCACGCAGAGAGAGGTACCGACCAGGCACCGCAAGGAGCCATCCTGCAGCTATGGAGAAGGGGATCATCTTTTTCTTGTTGCTTTCCCCTTCCAAGCAAAGAGAAGGCAGGGAGACATGTCCCAGGGTTGGCAGGTCAAAGGATGCTCTAGGTGGGCCAGAGAGCCCCCGTGCTTTCTCATGGTGTCCCGCACTTGGCTTAGTACTGGTCTCCCTGTGCCAAGAGGGCCAGGTTTGTAGGTACTACCCACATCCTTGGCATGGTTCAGCAGGTCTGCCGACTTGGGCATGTTCCTGGCAGGATCTGCTGGAGACCTGCAACCTGCAAGGTTGCCCTTATCCAGCTGATGGCTCTGCAGCAGGACGTGCCCCTCCCAGAGACTAGGCATCCCCCTCCTGGGATTAGGTATCCTGCCTTTCCATTCCTTCTAAGTGTAAACCATGATTTACAAAGTCATCGTCTGAGAGCCTGTCTGGTTTCTTCCCGGGAAGAAAAGCAGCTCTCTGGCTCAGTCCTTCCTGTCACAGTTACTGCACGTTTCATCTCTTGGCTGAAACCGTGCTTTTCACACCCTAATCTCCACCTCCAGTTAACAGCTGCCAAAACAGTCTCCCAGGAGGAGGCATTGCCACGCTCACCATTACCTGCCTACAGGCCTGAGTGTGCAGCTCCACCGCCTGAGCTCAAAGGTGAACCTACAGCTCAAATCCTGTCCCCCCACACCTTGGACCCTGCACCTAACACCACGTGCACCTAGCAAACACCCATCTACCCGTGCACCAACCATTGGTGGTGGCCTGCCTCCCCCATCGCAAGTCTCTGGAGACAGTGAGATGGCCCGGCTGCTGGTCCCAAGCCAGTGCTGCTTCTTGGCTTTCTGGGCATCCAGGGGCAACATCTCCACTTTGTGATGGGGAAGACCAGGGTGGAAGCTGGGAAGATCAGGATGGAAGCTGGGAAGACCCTGGGAGCAGCATCCACTTTGGAAATCTGCTTTGGATGTGTAGGAAATATTCTTTACTTCCTTTATAGTCAATAGAAGCGACTCCTGGGCTCGAGTACAACAGCAATGCCTTGTTGCAAGAGGAGGCAAGTGCAGGCCACCGGGCTGAGCGCTGTGGGAATTCCCCTCATGCAGCACTTCAGGCTAGACCTGGTTGGAGAAAATCTGATGAGTTTTTAGTTTCAATCAGAATTTGCAAATATGTGGCGAGAGAAGCCTTCTGCAGGATTAGTTTGATCTCGCCCAACTTGCAACAGACCTCAGGCTGCTCTCCATCGGCCAAGATACTCAATTAATTTTTTCCCCAAGTAATTTCATGAAAGCACAATACTGGCTGCAGTTCTGCTGAGCCAGCCAGATCCTGCACGCCACCTTCCCAGCTGCAAACCGCAACAGCCCATGGCAGCAGCTCCTGGAGAGCCTGGAGGATGCTGTCAGGGGTCACCCACAGGCATGGGGGGCAGACACCCTGGGGCTGGAGCCAAACAAAGGTTACCCGCACTTCGTATCCAGAGCAGAGTCTGTCATTTGAGCAGCCTTGGACGACTGAGATTTTCGTGGATTCACAAGGCTTTCAAGCTTTAAGAAAAAATCACCAAGTATTGTAAGAGGCAGCGTCGCTGCACTTGTAAGGAAATACTGAAGAACCTCCTGGAAACTGTTAACCTCCAGGATTGCTCAGCAATTTCATCATTTTAAGAAATTCCAAATAAATGGCTAGAATTAATTTCTCTCCATCCGCAAGGATGAATTAATTGAGAGGACAGTAGCTCTCAGCAGAGTAACGTAAACATTTTTTTGCTTCAATGCGAAAGTCCAGTTCTGACCCATGGAGTCATAGCAAACCATTGCAAAAAAGAAATCTGCTTCTTGCTGTTGCTCGTATTTGGAGCTGATCCAATTCTGCACAACCTGGGGTGCAGGGTGGTTTTATCTCAGTCATGTCCATCCTCCCTAGAATAAGGCTCTGCTACTAAAGATGGGGGAATAGTTTTATTTGAGGCTTCCTTAGGAAAAGACAAAAATGCCCATAACCGCTGAGGAGCCAGAGACCACGGATCCCTCCTACACCCTGGCAGACGCAGCCCTGAAGTCTTCCTGACAGACAGGACCAGAGCTCAGAGACAAGCCAAGCTGGCTGGAAGTCCAGCGCCAAGATTGGCAGAGGTCTCTCGCCTCTGCAGGATGCAACCCTTAAAGCCAGTCTATTTTCATTGCTGAGCTAAAATTAGCTGGTTTTGTTAAAAGTTGCAAGACTTACAAATATAAATGAATAAATAAAAATTAAAAAATATTTCCATTGGAGGCTGCCGGTTTAGCTCTCCCTCCCCACGCCCTCGGGGAACGGGTGGCACTGGTTGCATGCACCAAACTCACGAACCCGGCAGGATCCCCAGAGTGATGCAAAGATGCTCTGGGCACCCCAAAAACGGAGGGCGATTCATCCACCCCCGCAGTGGCCGTCAAAGCAAGGAAATTCTCCATCAAACCCAGTTGGTGCAATCCGCCATCCTGTCCGCCAGAGCAGACGTGACTGGGGAACCTCCTTGACGCTGTCCTCGCACCAAAAAACAGGAGCGCAGGGAGGGGAGCAGGGCTCGGCAGGAGCAGCTCTGCCCTGCAGCTACCTGCACCTGCCGAATCAGCGCCGCGGCGGCACGGCATCCTCCGGGAAAATGCTGGACCGGTTCCTCGCCAGGTGGAAAATGGGAGGGTCGCAATGACAATGCAGAGAATCTTGTACAAAATTCAACCAAGCCAGGCTGAAGGCAAAGCGAGCTGTTCCCACTACCAAAGCTGGGGACACTCACCTTAAAAAGAATCAAGCCTGGTTTAAAAACAGAGAGATGCAAGTGTAGGACCCAGGTATGCTTCTTCCCAAATCCTCTACGTTGCACAATGACCCAACCTGGCACAAAATGAGTGTTCAGGCTGCGCTTGCAACATCCCCAGCTGGCAGGGATGAGCACGGAGAATCGGTCTCCGCATTTGCAAAGCACCTTGTGTGTCCATGTTCAGATGGAAGGGGGCCAGAGAAACCCAAACTCCTTTTATCCCTCCCTCTCTAGCCCTCGAAAGTGGTTACTATTAGAGAGCAGCTGCTTAGCCAGGCTTGTTCGGACACTTGCAAGGTCTTCAAGCTTTCCCAGAGTGCTCAAATTCAATTTTTTTAAAGGATTTAAAAGCCCATCTGTGCTCCTGGCCCTTTAAGCCAAGTCTCAAGCCTGGATGGAAGTTTTAAACCCCTGTAAATAAGGGGTAGACAGAGCTGCTGGTGGCACACCCTGCTCTGCAGCAGCATAACCGCATCTCAGACTATTCAGCGTCCATATGGAAAGCCTCCTCCAAAGCCAGTTTTAGCTGCAAGAAAATGGAGAGAGACTGTAATGATTCCCAGATAGCTTGATAACGAGGGGCCTCACCCATAAAGGACCCCTGCCCTGTTGTATCCGATGCTTTCCAGGCACGGGAATTGACTCTCATCATTCAAATCGCCCAAACAGCTACAGATCAGAGCAGCCCCAGTGCCATGTGCAGTTAGTGGATGCTTACATCCACACCCCACTTTGCACATTTTCTAGTTCACCTCTTCAGGTGGACTTCCCTCCCTCCAAAATAGACAAATAAATGAATAAATAAATAACTAATGACTGCTCGCCCCTTACGTCCCACTGAAACCGGAGCCCTGCGCTCCCATGCCGGCTTCAGAGAGGTGCTCATTTGGCTGAAACCCTCTACAAAACACCCCCAGCATTGGGATTGTTTTGGACCGCTGAGAGAATGTGCTTCCAAATTCAACCACATTACTGCACGTGCAGGTTCAAGAGCTGAATCGAGTCTGTGAAATGCGAGTTGCTTTGGAAAGTAACAACTCGGCTATTTCCCCTGTATAAAGAGCGTCCCTGGACTGCTCCAGAGATAAAGCAGAAGCTGGAGGGACCTTCCTGTGCACAACCAGCGAGATCTAAAAGGCACTAACTCCAGCCCTTTATTTAATTTTACAATTCTGTGCCTGAAGAGGCAGGAGGAAAAGATTTAAAACTCTCTGAGCCTCCAAAGGCAGGAGGAAAAGCAATCCCGAGGCTTTCACGAGAAGGGGGAACAGCATCTCTTCAGACTTGGAGAACAGAGGTTTTCTGGATAGGCAGCAAGCCAAGCAGCGACTCCCAAAACTCAAGACGCTGAGAAAGCACACCTGAGGTTTGCTTCCTAACCAGAGAGAAAGTAGCTTGGTCTGTTTAATGAAAAGATTTGGCAAAGTCCCTTCCAGCTCAATGGTCGCTGTAGCAGAGCGATCCCTCCGAGAGACACCTCCACCGTCTCCCTTTTCTATGGGATGGGGTGGCTCGGAGGACACCGTTTGCATGGCCAAAATGAGCCCTTCCCCACAAAGCTAGGCTTACAGAAAACCTTCAGCTCAAGTGTTGCAAGCAGCGTCTCTCCGAAGCGCCGGGGGAATGCGAGTCCGGACAGGTCGAAAGAAGCTTTAGGGGGGAAAAAAAAAAAAAGTCACAACTGAGCTTAATCACTAATCCAGCAGGTTTCTGGAAAAGCAAACTTCACCGCGCGCTGCCACCCAGCGCACACACCTATGCGCAGAAATATGCACCCGGCGAGGCTGGATCCGGCCCCGGTGTGCTGGGCGCGGGCTGGCAGCACCCGGGCGGCTCTGTGATAAAGCAGAGCACGCGGAGCTGTGAAAGCAGGCCACGCCGGAGCCGCCACGCGTGAGGCTTCGCGAAGACGTACGAGGCACACTCTCGAATATCTGATAACTCCACTCCTGGGATCCTTCTAACTCTGTTTATTGCCTCCGGCAGCCTTTGTTTCTGATGTGAGAAGATAAACAATGGGAATTGTCTTAATCCTATCCGGCCCCGGTGTGCTGGGCGCGGGCTGGCAGCACCCGGGCGGCTCTGTGATAAAGCAGAGCACGCCGGAGCCCACACGCGTGAGGCTTCGCGAAGACGTACGAGGCACACTCATTCCTCGAATATCTGATAACTCCTGGGATCCTTCTAACTCTGTTTATTGCCTCCGGCAGCCTTTGTTTCTGATGTGAGAAGATAAACAATGGGAATTGTCTTAATCCTAAAGGCAAAGAATAAAAAGCACTGAGCGGGGGACGATCCTTTTATCACGATACATTTGCAACATCAAAAAAGTTGACCCCCTTCCTTTCAAACGCACTGAAATGTATCTGCTTTTCCTCCCCTGTTGGCAGGAATGAGCCCTCCGCTCTCCCGCGGCCAAGCCCCCCGCGCCCACCCCTCGCTTCGCCAGCACGGACGGCTGCACACAGCCCTCCCCGTCTATTGCGGCGAACCACCCCTCCGCCTCGGCTTCCCAAATACGATCCCAGCTGCGTGCGGCGCTGGGGACCGGGGGGGTCCCACCTCTGCGCATCCGCGCCGGGTGGCTTGTCGACCTCGCTCATGAAATCCCCCTTTGCCAGGCACTTTCCCATGCCCGTCCCGGGGCAGCTGAGGCTGCTCCTCTCCAGGGACCTGCCATCATCCCGCAGGGCTTCCTCAGCAGGACTTTCTCCCTGCAGGAAAACCACTCCCACAGTTCCCAATACACCTTCACCAGAACCATGACAGCTTAAAAGACCACCTTGATAGCTGCTATGATCCACCCACCACTTGCCGGAGACGCGTGGCACGCAAGTCGCTCCATCTGGCAAAGGAGGAGGGGAGGAGGACTAAGTGCTAACGCATCCCCAGCAGCTACCGATGGGCGAGCACCTTTTCCCACAGGCAGGACACCTGGAGAATGCCGCTGACCTGGTGCTTTCCCTGGGCGTAGGGAGCATCCTCCAAAACCCACCCACGTCCCACAGTCTCCAGGGAGCCAAATCTAAAGGCAGGAGAGACGGGAGCCGTATCCGGATGCGGAGAGGACTCCTCGTGTAGGGGGTGTGCTTGTGGGACCATGCCCACCTGGGCGCAGGTGTCAGGAGAGGCACAAGCCACTCGGGATCTTTCATGCCGACAGCCCCAGGGACTCCCCACCTGGCCGCGGCATACCTGCCCTTGCCGATGGAGACCCAGGGAGGTGAGAGGGAGGTGGCTCACGTTCCCAGCCTGAGAGTGGGTCCGCTGAGTGCGTGCACCGGCAGCTAATTAGCTCACGGCAGCCGGCGGCGCTGGGAGCAGGGGAAGTGCCATCTCCCACCAGACAAGATTAATTAGGAGGAACCGGCGCCTTCGTTCAAAGTTATGTGGGAAGGTGCTGTCATGCTCCATCCCCTCTGCCCCGGGGGGGGTCTCCCCAGAAGAGAGTCCCACCGCCTTGGCAAACACACAGGAATTTTCCAGAACGATTTCCGCCCCTGTTTACCTTACACATTATTTCAGTGTTTGTTCAGCGGGTTCCCAATGTCACCGGGCTCCTCTGTGGCGTGCAACAGCCCCCCGCCACCCGTCCTCCTGTTGGGAATGGGGGTCCAAGGCACGGGCAGCCCTGCCCGCCTCAAATCCCCCGGGCCGGCACGCTCGGCCACCCCAGCCCTGCCAAATCCTTCCCTGGACCGCTGGCCCTCGCGCGGCACCTTGCCAACCCCCGGGCCCTGCTCTGACCCGATGCCCCAACCTCCGTCCTTCCCTGGCGTGGTCCGGATTTATAATTTAAGGACAAAAAGGGGACGGGAGCTCGATAACCAGCCCCCATCCAACCGGCCTCGATAACACGCCCGAGCGGCTGGGGAGGGTTGGCATCCCCTGCAGTCCACCTGCCCGGGAATGCAGGCTGCGACCCCCGCCGCCACCGGTTTGGGGAGTCAGCGGGGACAGCGAGTACCCGGCACCATGGGGACAGAAGCCCGATGCCCCGCTGGGTACCGAGCAGCATCGTTGCGGGGGGTCGCGCCCTGCTGTGGTCCGCCCCCGGCGGCCCCTGCTCCGCTGGCCCGGGGGGTATCAACAAGTGTCGTCGTCGTCATCGTCGTCGTCGTCGGCGGCGGCGGTCCCCCCC
>NW_008794413.1:134001-194320 GCF_000699145.1 Aptenodytes forsteri
GGTGCAGGGAGAGGTGGGGGCATCTCGAGGAGGGGAGGAGGGGTTTTTCTCTCGCATTTGATGCTCTTAGGGTAATTTCCGCGTGGCTGTGAAAAAGCAGAGCCCTCGGGATGGGGCCTGGCGCTGCCTCGGGTTTCCGTATTGCTGGGAGCAGCCTAGGCACCGCCGAGACTGCCTTCCCCATTAACCACCGCCCGTTCGATCGGGAGGGATTTCCCAAATCCCAGTTTCTGAGGATTCACTGTAAATGCCAAATTTTGGCATTTGAAAATTCACAAACGAGGAGAGAGGTCTGGGGGGGTTCTGTCGTGAGGGAATAGTGGCGAGAGCCGGCAGCAGGGACGAGGTTGCAAAGCCTCTTGGGGTCTCTGCAGGGCTGCCCCCGTGGAGAGCAGCCCGCCGCAGTGCTCTGGTGACAGGCTCCAGGCTGTGCATGTGGAGGGTGATGCTTGACCAAGCGTCGAGGCTTAAATCCACCTCTGAGGTTGTCTAGAAAAGTCAGCTCTTGGGAATCCCAGGAGCTACTAGCGGCGTGGCTTGCCCACCCTGGAGGCCAAAAGATGCAGTGGGGATCCCTGCCTCCTCCCCCATCCACCATGCCTCCATCTATCCCCAGCGGTCCATGTGGACACAAATGACTTAATTTAAAGCCAGGAGCGACATGAGATGGCTGCTTGGTGTGAAATCCAAGATCCTAGGCAGCCAACAACCGTGCACCAAATCTCCTCCTGACAATGTTGTTAGTTAGGTCCATTACTGAAGCCTCTTGCTACCATCTCTAAAATCTTGCCAAGCTGGTTTGGAGCTATTCAAAATTCCCTTTGTCTTTTCAACTCCATTTTCCTGCTCTCAGTGTAGCTGGGACACACTTATTCAAAGCACAGCAACTTGCACTGGGCTGCACACATGCCTGTCTAAGTGTATTACACCTACTTTAAAATCTCTGCATTAGTTCCCTGTCAAAGCGAGGATTTAATTTCAAAGTGCTTTGACTTATATTCCAGCTCCTGACAGGCGGCAGCCCACCCTCACCTAGTCATTCATCTGGCTTTCACGTCCTTGCTGATTATCCCAGTTGAAAGCAGGATGCTGGCTGCTTTGCCGGTGAATCGGAGGTTGTTGCTGTGAGCCCCGACTGGGTAATTCAGTGCAACTGGAGCTGATTAATCTGGCTCATCGTTCGAGACAAAGCCGTGGCCTTCCTCTGGCTTCTAATCGCTCTGGGTGTTGAGTGAAGTAGTCAGGAAGGCAAGAGCTAATTGAAAGGCTAAGGGGAATGAGAGGTTAGAGGGCCATGGCTGGCTGGCCAGAGCCACGTGGGTCCATGGGAATATCATATTTTTGGGCCTCAGATGTGTTATTCCCCTGCCAAGGAGAAACACCAGAGAGTTCAACAGAAGCCAGAGGGGTGGCCATGGTCCCAGATTTCTGCATGGGTCACGGGGGCATCCTGGCTGGTGTGGACACCTGCAGCCCGAGGAGCATCCCTGGCCGAGATGCTCCTGCTGCTGGCAGGCTCGGGGCACCCTGTGGCTCTTGTCGGGGTAGCTGTGATGGCAGGATGGTGCGGTGAGTGCCTGACATGAGCTGGAAGACTTCTGTGAGATGCCATAGTACAATTTCCCGGGGCCCTTCATAAGGGCCCCGTGTGCTCTGGGTGATGTGAGATGCTCCTCTGCCCTATAATGTCCCCTCCCAGCACCTGGCTCCAGACTCGTTTCGCTGGCCCTGTGTTAAGGGCAGGTTAGGTGGGTCAAGGAGGTGTTTGGGACGGCAGATCCCCCGGTCACTCTGCTCCTCATCCTGCTAGCAGCCACTTGGCCCCAGCACCCCCAGAGATACTCCCCCCTGGGTCTGCTCCCTCCTCCCTTTCACTTCCCACCTTCTGCCTGCAACATGCCTACCTTGACACCTCTCCTGGCCTGGGTGAGGAGTTGTAGAGCATGTCCACCTGCTTCTGCAGGTGCTTCTCTGTTCAAAGGCTGCAGAGAAATTACCATCACCATATCACATTCAGGCCACTGTCTCCAGCGTAGCAGGCAGAGCAGGGCTTCTCTATTCAAAGGCTGCATCGCCATATCACATTCAGGCCACTGTCTCCAGCGTAGCAGGCAGAGCAGAGGAGAACATCACGATTGACCCAGCAGGAAGGGAGGTATATGCAGAGGGCATGAATGCCAGGCCATTTGCAGCAGTCACGGCGTGGGATCACGTCCGCGGGATGCGTTGGAGCTAGGGTGTCCACAGGGTGATGGGTGGGAGCCTCATGCCGGAGGGAAGGCAGATGCAGACACATCTGGAGTGAGTCACCCTGAAGGGAAGTGCAGCGTGAGCTGTCTTCGGAGATGATAACAGCGTGGCAGGGCAGGAGGGTGTTTATTTTACAGCCTCTGCGGTGGAGGAGATGATGAGTGTGAACGGACAGAATATGGAAATGGGCACTCACCAGGAGAGGGGGGTCCCTTGGCCTTTTCAAAGATGCCCGTGAAACACTGCTCAGTTGTTACCTGCAGACTAGGCGCTTTCTGCAAGCTGGCCTCTTATTCAGAAGATGCCAGGTTGCTGTAAAGACTTCAAAGCGCAGCTGATTTGGAAGAGAGGAAGGCCCAGATCCAGGAGAGCATTTAGGGAGGTACCAGGTCTCCTGGCCTTGTGCATTGGTGCAGAGCATCCTGCATAGCGGAGCCCCTCCTTTGCCACCCTCTCAGGACAGCAGCCAGGGGCGAAGAGCCCCTGTCACCCCCAGTGTGGCTTGGAGCTCAGTGCCTGCTGATGACCCCAGTGCTGCAGGGCATCGCTTTTTATTACTGCCCATGTGTTGCTTTAATGAACATCAAAACCCCATTAGATAAGGCAGCTCCCTTTGATGTGTAAATATTTCAGCGGATGGGAAGAGGAATAAAATGCACCTGAGGAGTGTTTCACAGGCTTGCCCAGGTGCTTCTCTATTCAAAGGCTGCAGAGAAATTACCATCGCCATATCACAGGCGAGGAAAAGGTCCCAGCAGTGGTAGCAGGAAGGGGGTTTCCAACTCTGAGACCAATGTGAAAGCACAGAGCTTGCAAAGGTCCGTGCAAAGGTGTAGCCAGACGCAGGTTTTAAGTGATGTAAATACAGTGAAGAATAAGTGCAGGCAGGTACCACTCTTGCTCAATTCCTGGATCTGACCAGTGCTATTAGTCATAGAGGTTGTGGGAGATATTTTACAGGTTCTTTTCGACTTTCTGATGCCCTGGGGCTTACCGAACGGGACTGAAAGTGGGGTAGTCTGCAATCTGGACGGTGGTCTCAGCCATGCGATGGGGAGAAGAGCTGCGAGAAACAGGGAGGCAAAACTCATGGGTGAATCTGAGGCTGTGGGGGTTGACGCTGAATAGAAATAAATTCTGTTTTGAACTTAATGGAACATAAATATCAGACACTTAGCAACAGTACATGTATTAATCCTGTCCTGGAGAAAGGAGAAGCTGTTCTGAGAGCCTCCATACCAGAAAACACAGGACAATTGTACTCCTTTATAGAAACCTGTGGTTTTTCTGATGAAATTTATTTCAAACTATCCAAACATTTCAGAGCAGCGCTGATGACTGCTCAGAGAAGGTGCTGTATAGGAGTGCAGTTCACAAACAGAAGCAGCTTTGCAAAGATGAAAATTGCTCTGACAAAAGAACTGTGTCCAGTGCATTATAAACAGAAAGCGAGTGGTTGCTGTAACCCGTGCTCACCTGGTCGACTAAACACAACGCGACGGTCACTAGAAAATCAAGACGGTCCTTTTTCAGCTGCAACAGGAAGCCGTTAGCTCCGTGTGGATTGCAGAGCACTTCAGCATGCGTGCTTGGGGCTGTGCATTTATTTGTGTGAGTCTTCAGAAACCACAGGCGCAGACGTTGAGTCCTAACAAATCTGCCGTGCCATCACCTGAAATCCGGCGCCAAGGCTGGAAGAATTCACTCCTTTGAGTTTATTGTCAAATAATTGTCAGTGCCCCGTGAGGGCACTGAAAAAAAAGCAGAGTGGCTTGGGATTTAAGGTCTTTGCTTTTGGATGTTGTCTCTGAACACACCATGAAAGGTTCTCTGGGAAAAATGAGTGTCTATGGTGAATTTGTGGGTGCTGCCCATGCGGGAACTTAAGAGCATGCCTGAATATGGTGAATGCTTTCAAACCATACCATTGCAGAAAGAGCCAAGTTTTCCACCAGCCAAGTATATCCTTTTTCACAGGGCTGTGAGTGAATTGTTCCCTGGCTTGTGCTATCTTCAAAGGAGATTGTATCACGATTCCAGGCTCCGGGGTTTAAAATACCACAACTGACTTCACCGCTCACCCGGGTGCCATCCAAACCAAATGGATTGTAGCACTGCTGAAACGAATCTTGATCCAGGTGCCGGACAAGTGGTCATAAACGGTGGTGCACGTGCAGCGAGCCAGCGTTGGAGTGACAGCCAGCTACTGCAACCTTTGCCCTACTCACCCTGCCCAGGGAGAAAACGAGATTGCAGGCTGGTCGGATACATAACACCCCGATCGACTCCTCTTCAGTGCTTATTATACCTCCAGGCATTCAGGAGCACCGAGACTTCATCCCCCATTGCGGGAGCTGGTGGGGAGCCACACTCAGCTGAGCAGGGTGGGAGGAGGGATGGTGGCCTCCAGGATTGCAAAGGGTCTTCCAGGCTGGTGATGGCCAGGAGAGGACTGGGCAGGGATGAACACCTCTGACCATTCGTGACTTGTGGTGGAGTTGTCTTCACATTGTCTTCACATTCAGCACGTTGCAGGTAAGACCTACTCCCGCACCAGGTGGTGTTATCAACGCCGAGGTGCTCAGCTTAAGTGATGTCCACATCTCTCTTCCTGCGTGTGACCATTTTCAAAGGAGGTTGTGGGCACGTGTCTTGCTCCAGCTCTCTCCTGGCACCACTCAACCGGTTAGTGCTCTTGCCGTTGTGGTTTTGGTCCAGCCAACTTGCAGCCTGCCAGGCAGTGGCTAGGCAAAGTTCAAGGGAGGTCTTGTCCCAGGGAATGGGATAGACGAGGCAGCTTTGTTTTAGGCTTAGCTCTATGGTCTCTACCAGGTCCATAGCATTTAACCCTCTGTGCCACCGTTCCCTGGCCTGTTTTGCTTAGTCATGCAGACATAGCCTTTTGGGGATACAAACGCAGAGGTGGGAAGGAACAGAAGAAAATCAAGGAAAAGAGAGATGCTGATTGGGATATTGGGTCTACTGATGGTGAATAAAATGCTGCTGGAGAAAAATCCTCTAAATCTCAGGTAACAAGAAAAACTGTGCACTAGAGCCTGCAAGGAGCCTCCAAGCTTCCTTCTGGGACAAGGGCAGACAGAGACAAGTGAGCATGTCTGTGCTGGTGGAGATGTCCAGGACGAAAGTCCTCTGCCACATCTCGCCCAAGGTGCCTGTCTTCTCCTTGCAGAAATTCCCCCTCTTTTCTTCAGCAAAGAGGCTGCAGAGCTGCCTTGGCAAAGCCCTTTGAAGGCCATATGGAGTACTGGTAAGGAACAGAGTTCTTTCTGTCTTTGGCTATCAGACAAATGACAAGACACCAGCCTTACGGCAGAGCATGGCTATGTTTGGAGGACATCAACCTGTCCTCCTGTTCCCTGAGTGGGGAATGTTTTAAACGAGGACAGCATTTCCCCTCCACACCCATCTCCAGGACGCCCCAATGTTTGTGCTGAACCATCTCTTCTATTGGCTTAATGTACAATCTGCATCCACGAAGCGGAGGAAACGGGAACCTGCGATATGAGCAGCGTCTTCTGGAGAGCTGGTCCTTTGCTTAATGGTGCACATGGAGCAAAGTGTTGGCTGTGGCTCTACAGCTTCGTCATACTGGTGGCTGATGAAGGCGCTTGGATAGGGCATTGTCTCCTGGTTGGGAGGAAGATGCAGGGCTGGGCTTTGGGAGATGATAACCAAGGGACAGGTTCCTGCACTCAGACCAACTTTGAGTCTGCTGCTTTGCCAATATGCAATCGATAATTGAATCTGATTCCCTATCCAAATCCTTGTTTCTCCTGAAACACATCAGGAATGAAGCTCGCACAGCAGCGTTGGGCTATCTGGGGCTCTTCAATTTAATTTTCTCTTGTAGTGGGAAACTTCTTATCGATAATTATCTGATTCCCTATCCAAATCCTTGTTTCTCCTGAAACACATCAGGAATGAAGCTCGCACAGCAGCGTTGGGCTATCTGGGGCTCTTCAATTTAATTTTCTCTTGTAGTGGGAAACTTCTTATTTTAAGTAATGTTCTTTTCAGAAATGACTAATTAAACAACAGAACAGGAAATGTAAGAGACAGTAAAATCCCCTCAGCTGTCCAGCTCATTTCTAGGTAAATATGGTGGTAAAATGATGAAAACAAAACCTTTTGGAGACAAAGGCGAGTGAGAGACCTGGTGACGCAGCAGTGAAAAATTTATACTTTGTTATAATAAAGTGCAACTGCTGTGTTTATCCTGTGTCTTGGAGGATTTGGCGCAATTATTCTTAGGAAGGGAGGGAAGCCACGTAGAAATCAGAATAGTCCAGATTTTTGCTAAAATATTTGTACAAATCAGGTTATTCAACTACAGCAAAGGACTTCTTTGGGGCTGTTGCTTCTGAAATTATCCTGCAAAACTGGAAAGGCCATAAATGCTTGGCTTTAATAGCTGGCTACATACAATGCAAACCTAATCAGTGAAGCTTGAAATGTCTGTGGCAGGGAAGAAAGGCAGAGTTTTATGGCTCTACGGAGGTGTACAGAAGACCGGACAAAAAAGCCGCCTAACGCACACGGAGGAAGGCAACCGCTGATCTCCCATCTGCTAAAAGTCACTTTGTGGTCAGAGACAATGGGGCGAATTTTCCATGCTGACATGAGCTGCCTTTTGCCTGGGTTGGTTGTGAAGGCTGGGAGGAGCTGTAGCACAGGACCCCCCCTTGCACCCACCCTCCCCCGGGGTGTTCGGGCACCCTCCTTACCCCCGACTCCCACCCAGGGTGCGCGGCTGTGGGGCAGGGACCCAGCAGAAACCATCCCGGCAATCTGCGGAAGAATTAGGGTCGCGCTGTCTAACTTTCAGTTTTGCCTCCAGCAAAAGCTAAAAATGTTCCACATCACTTAGAGGTGTCAGGTTATTTAGCCGTAGGCTGGGAACGGCCCTCAGAACATCTCGGTTACACATTACCCTGAATATCTCAGCAAATTACTTGCAGCTAATTGAAATAAAGGAAACGCAGTGGCTCAGTTTACCTGATAGACTGTATATAGCAACGCAACCACTGCATTTTGCATTGATCGTAAATCAGGATTTATTATCCCACCTGGCAAATATTGACTTCATTTTTTTTTCTCAGCCGGTACTTCCTTCTCACGTCAATATAGCAGTGTTCATCCCAACTAAAGTCAATAGTTTCTTATTAACATTTCAGCTGTAGAGGTGCAGAGCCTCTGAATCGTCTTAGACGTTCCCCAGAATCCCAAAACCTCTGGCCAGTGGTTTTCAACCTGCTTTGGTTTGCTGAGTCTGAAAAATTTTCCTGTGGCAATGCAGCCCCTTCTAAAGCAACTTAACTGTACTGATAACAGACTCCAGGTTGATGAGTTACTTTCTGTGGACCCCGCATAAGTAGGGATTTGTGGATCAGAGGTTCAAAAGTGCAGATCCAAGAGATACATGGGAGACAGTCAATCAGTTAGACGGGAATTGTTTCACATACTGAATTTAGATGGGTTCCTGAGTCATGGGGCAGATGTGCTCCAGAAAAACCTCTTAACAGAAATCACCAAGAATGGGACTGTTGAGGCGAGCAACGGCTGTGGGTGCTTGCATATGTTTGACCTATGAATATGCATATAGATATATATTTTGATCTGTGAATTCAGCTTGAAGTCAGGAAAATGTTGCATGGGTCAGGGGATGGGAAATCGGTCCCGCACTGGCAGTGCTGCATCCATCGCCTGTCCCGTCTTCATGGGAAAGCTCCTGGGGACAATGCGGTGTCTGCAGCCTAGGGAGCCCGGCCAACCGAGTCTGCAGCACTGGGATTTCTCCAGAGCGGAACAAAGAGATAGGTCGTAAATACCGCAGAGCCAGGGAAATGGGGGAAATGCAGAGGGGCTCAGACACAGGAAATTTGGGGAGGAGACGGGATCAGAAAGGCACATGTTCACAGTCTCACTCAGGTTAGTGGGAAAGAATGAAATGGCTGGAGGAAAGAGAGGGGAAACTCCACATGTTTGGGGGACAAGCCATGGGCAAGGTAGAAGGAGCCAGGACTCCTTGGAGAAGGTTAAATAGCAACTGGAGAGGAGATTAAAAATGATAGATTGTGTTGTCCATGTACCTGTGTGTTTCTTGTACTCAGTAACCAGGTGGTGATGGATAGTGGAGCAACATCTTGTCTCCCTGATGTGGGGAGCTGCACCTCCAGAGTAACTCCTGGGGGCTTTCTGGGCAAAGGCTAGTGAAGGGATGGCTGGCGGGGGATGAGGAGGAGCTGAGCACTGTTTCTAGGGCTGCTAGACCCAATGTCCTCCATCAAAGGGATAGCACTTGGTCTTTGTGGCCTGGACACATGAAGAGCACTGTGGGCTACCAGGATCACAAAAGTGTCCAGCCACAGGGTGGACCACTGAGTGCTGAGATGCAGGAGCCCTACCAGGATGGCGTTAGCAAGGCAGACACAGAAGAACAGTGCTCTGGGGCTACCTACTAGGAACGCGCTAACAGAGATGCTCTTGACTCACAGCCGATGAGGAAGAGACACCAGGAGCAGGAAGGCACAGCACAGAAACCCAGCAGTGGAGATGGAGGATGCGGGGCTTCCCATCACCCCTGGGTGTCTGGGTAAGCAGTGCCTCAGGAAAGAGGGATGTTATGGGTACAGGAGCTTCCTAACGCAGATATTTTCTGAGGCAGATGTTCAGCATCGAGGGAAATGTCCTAGGTCAAGACCTACCAAGGCAGTAATGAACCTGGAGACTGAAGCTGAGAGGTTGGCCATGTTCCTCCTCCCAAGGGTTTCTTCAGTGTCCTCTGACTTGGACCCTGGTGGGTTCCTCCCCACCATGGGCCCCTGTTCCTCCCCTGGGGAGGGAGAAATAGCAGAACCCATGGAGGGAAGGAAGGCCTTGGGGATGCTGAGGTTTCGAGTGGGAATGCCATGCTGAGATGTGTAACACACTACAGTGGTCTCTGAAACACCTGAGAGCCTGGAGTGCATCGCTGGCCTGCTGGACCCCTTTGAGGTCCTTAGACAGGTCCTTTGCTGTGATTTGCAGGATGCACGATCCCAGAAAGGCCAGATACCCAGCACACTGTGGGGAGTTCACGCATGGCAGTCCACCACAAAGAGTTCAACACAACTTCCTTAAGTGTAACCACCTGAAAAATGGGTGTCAACTGTAAGATAATCAGCCAGGGTCCCTTCTTAATCTATAGAGAAATGCTGGCGTTCCAGCAGGCGTTCACCCCATCTCTCCCCAGTGGGTCGTTATTGCAGAGCCTGTGGCAATGCTTGGCAAAGCTGTAGAGAAGCCCATGTAAGTTCTCAAGACTGGACTTTTTTTTGGGTGAGTGGGTGAGATGAATTCATCCCTGGCAGCCCATGTGAGGAGGACTCAAAAATGAAATTTGTGAACCGCTTGCTGATTTGAGGCATTTTCCCTGGGTGTCTCTGAAGGGGAAGTTACAGCAGCAAGTCAGGCTACCCAGGCCCGTGGAGCTGCTGCCACAGATGCCAGAATTCATAAGTGCAATCGTGGGTGACTCAAGGGGCTCAAAGGACTCCCAGTTGTAAATGCTGACATTGATATATGGGTCACCTTCCGTCCTAGAAACACTGTACAAAGTGACAGACTTCATACAGCCCAAAAATGTTGCATGATTCAGGAAATACCTTGGTGCACGTCTGGCATCGAGGGAAAGCCAAAGGGAAGATGTTTAACCATCTCTCTGGCTTTCTACCAAGCTGAGATGAGCAGTACAGAGTGGCCAGTGTGCATGGGCCCAGGCCTGCTGAAATGGGTAGAAAAATACTCAAAAGTTTTCATTTTTATTTTTTCCTTCCCAAAGTGCATTTTTTTTAGTCGTTTCTTCATTTTTCATATTACCGATTTCTGTTGCTTGGGGAAATTCCTAGTTTTCAGGAAAATTGGGAAATATTTAGAGCACTGATTTCCAAGCTGTTCCTCTCCAGAGGTGCAGGAGATGATGGCAAGAGCCTCACAATGATCCACTAGCAAAGCCTGCAGCACTCACAGCACCTTTTCAGCAGACACTCTGATGTTAAGTGCACAAGAGTGCCTAGTTTGGGGACCCCAATTTAGAAAGAAGTTGAAACACACTTTGGTGAGATGCACTTTTAAGGATCTGGCCCAATCCCAGCGTGCTCAGCAGATTCCCAGGGTGTCCCATCATCTCTTAGAGCTCTTATGGTCATCTGCTTTAGCACCGTTTGGAAACGGAGAGCGGGTCTGTCCTCCCACCAAAGGAAACGCTGTGCTGATTCACTACAGTTCTGCTCTCTTGAGCAAACCAGGGCAGTTTGCATTGCTTACTCTACCAGTATATATGGAAACACGAAGCTGTGAAACAATTACGGTTGCTTAAGAGAATCAGCCAGCAAAACAAACAGTAAATGTTTAGGAAAGCAGGAACAGCTACGTCCCATGGCACACACACAGCTAACAGGGAGCCTGACTTGCTGTGTTTTTCAGGACTAAACACAATCTTCAGCCATAAATGCAGCAAGTTTCGATCCTGCCCTGTGGTGATACTATGGATGGGGGGAACATGAAACCAGAACCGCTGAGGAAGTCCAAGTTAACAGTGATGCAGAGTGCTACATCCTAATTGTGGTGAGGACACATCTTGCTAGCTTCACAGCCTGGATGGCTGTAACTCATCTCTTCATCTGCAGGCAGCAGCTGCCAGAAGTGAATTCCACTTAATCCTCCCAGCCCTCTCAAAAAAAACCCCTTCGTATGAGGCAAGGGAGCCGTTACAAACTCTGGTACCTGTGACTGGCTGTAACATTGCCCTGCTTGGCCAAGCCATCCTCCAGCCCTTCCTAGTGCAGCTGCTGGAGAGGTCTGGGGGACTGGGAACGTCCTGCTCGCCTTGATGGACCAGCTCTTCCCTACAGGAAAACCTTGTCCTGCCATGGCCGATGGAGGCTGGCGCTTGATACGGGGCAGCAGCAGCGCTTTTTCTTGGAGGTCCTCTTTGTGCATCACAGGTCTGACCATGCTGCCACCCAACACAGGACCACCAAGGAATCACGGAGGCGTGAATTCATGGTGACCATGCCAAGGGTGAGCGCGTCTGGCTCACTGCAGTGGCCAGGAGCGTGCTGGCTGGGACACGCCACTAGAGGGGGACACAGCCACGTGTAACTGGACATGGCCACCGGCCACGAGCGTGGACCTGTGGGGCAGATTCAGTGGCCCAGTGACCGGGTGACCAGCGTGAGCCATTGCTGTCTCGGACCTTCAGGACCTTGATTGCCCATGGTGCTCACAGCCAGCTCACATCCAGCCACAGGAAGGCAACGTGCATGTAAAACTCTCTGTTCCTTTGGTTGATGGTGAAGCCAACGGCTGTGGTGTGGGATGGGGTGGACTTCACTCTTCTCTATTCCTGCTCATCATTGGTATGACACCGGAGGTTGGCTGGCATTTTCCAGGTCTGCAAATCCTGGAAACCCTGCGCTGGGCCTGCTCAGTGCATGGAGTGGGCATATGGCATGGTGGGATGTGACCTGTGGGGAAGACCCAAAAATGACTCAAATGAGAGGAAGAGTTTCAAGAGTTTTCCACTTTATCTTTCTCTTTACTGTGGCATCTCTTTAAAAAGAGATCACTAATTTGGGATAACCAGGCTGTGTGCGTGCCTGGTGTTGTGACCTACAGCCTCCTGCTTCTCTTTCCTTACAGACCATTTCCTGGGGACTCTTATCTGCAGTGACTTCTGATGGTACAGCTAGTTTGATCTTGGATGTACACCTATGTAAAGACTGAAGGTAGGGCAGGGTTTCAGAGGAACCTAAGGGAGGATGGGACATGATTCCTACTAAATTGTTATGGGATCAATGGTTAATTCTTCAGCCAACTTTGCAAGCTACAATTTTGTGGATCAAATTCCCCCAAAAAGGATTATACCTGGGCATGAATGATGCTGCTGATCTTCTCTTCATCTGGAAGTGAGGTAGCTGTTTGCGTGGCTGCAGGGTCCATCTTCTGAGTGGAGCCAGAGGTGTGATGCCCAGCTGTAGACATGCGGTGGAGAGAGGACCACAGTGTTCAGAGAGGGATGTAGGGTCCAGGCATGGCATGTGATGCCCCGGGTGCATTTCACATGCTCATTCAGCATGGGTGATCTCCGAGGATGGGGCGAGGAGGAGTGTCCCTCCCAGCTGCTTGTCAGTGGGGCATGTGTGGCTTTGGTGACCTCCCATTGTATGCTTGCAGTATGGACACGGGTGGTCTGGATGGACGCGGGACTTGCACGTGTGTTTGGATGGGGTCAACTGACTCCGTAGCATTTCTCCAGTGGTGGCGTTTCATGTGGCATATCTAGTCCCTTGCACCATCTACCTCATCCTCAGCAGACCACACAAAGGGGGGACGAGGGTGCCCGATATCAAATTGAACGATTCCCTGCAAGTGAGGGGTGATGGTAGGGGATCCCGGTACCTGCAGGTGCATGCAAATATGCGGAAACTCAGCAGAGATGTCTAGGGAAGGCCAACATCTCTGCATCAAAATCTCTCCTGGTTATGTTTTTCTCTGGACAAAACTGAGGCAGGTACAAGAAGCAGTGGTCAATGCAGTTCGATTGACAGCTCATGATTTTGTCAAAAACCACGCAACCCCCCACATTTTCCTCAAATATTTTTCAATCAGCCACAGAAGTTTTGCTTTTCATCTGAAGGCAAAAATGACTTAAAATTCAAACTAGAGTAAATGAATTTGAATTGGTGGCTTGCAATTCCCAGCAGATAATAAGAAGTGAAATTACTTTGCGTTGTGTTAGCTAATTTGCTGAATCTTACAGTCATTTCTCCTACTCAAATCCTAGGTACTTTATTTACTAGATTTATTGCTAACTGAAACCCTCCATAGCAGTGAAATTACTTAGGATTTCTTTAGTATAAATTATTATGAATTTCTGCAATTGATTGCACAATGAATAGCTCTTTTTATCACTCCAGAGAAATGTAGGGATGGGATTTCATGCCATTAATTTTTATGGGAGTTCAATGTCAGGGCTCCTCGGGGAGCTTTGAAAATCACAGCCCTTAATTTTTAATTTTCAGTCCTTATAAACAATGCTATTTGTTTGGGTGTGCCTGTGAGCTGAGGGCCAGTCAAACATCAGTTCTTTGTAGGCCCTGCCAAACACTGGATCTCTCCAAGTTTATTATTTTAAACTGCAGTTACAGGGGAAGAGCTGAGCCCTAATGTACAACCCGATCCTGTGCTGTCCTTCCCCTGGTCACTCACCCCACTTGGCTCCATTTGATGCATTTGGCCAAGGACCCATGCCTGGACCTATATAAGGGCTCAGAGATGTGACATGTAACAGCCAAAAGGGTAGTTTTGGGAGGGGGCTTTGCTCCTTTGGAGCCAAGTCTGGGCACTGGGCACCTACAGCAACTGCACAGGCTTGGAGGAGCCAGACTGGGTTTTGGAGGAGTCTGTGGCCACAGTGGTCCCCGGGAGGGTCCAAGCTCACAAGCAGATGCTGCACCGGGCTGATCCTCAGGACGTGGGAGTAGCTAAGAAAATCTGTGGGGAAACATCTCTCTGGCTGTCACAGAGAAGGGGTAGGAGGCAGAAGAAGTTGGGGAAAGTCTCCCTGCAGCGTTTGGTCCTGTGGAGATCATGTGGGTTTAGTCTTTGTCATCTGTAGCCAAGATCAGAGCTGGCACCCCAAGCCTGAAAAACACCTGCAGCTTTGGAAATGGGAACCCATACCATGATCTTCACCTTGTTCAAGAGAAATGGCATTAAATCCCATGTTTTGCCCCAGGGGACAAGCATCCGCCCAGAAGTGTCTCGAGCGGCTCCCACTGCAATGACCTTATTGCCCTGACTCACATCTTCCTGGCCCGGCTTCTCCTCTCACTCCCTGCATGCACTACCCGCCTGCTGGCAGGGTGCTGGGGGCCCTGCGGCTGCCGGCACCTCCCTCTGCAGTCCTGGGTGATAGGACCCCATTACACAGCCTGGCACCACCTTTGCCGTGCTGTCGTCCATCAGCTGAGGAGCAAATCCGCCCCACGCCGTCGCTTGTAGCCAACCCAGCAGCTCTCATCTTCTGCAGGAGCTCTGCGGCTCTGGGCAAACTCAGAGGTGTTTGTACCCAACTGAGTAGTGGCCATGGGTTAAATTTGATTGAAAAGATTGGGAAGGTCACACAAAAAAAGGCTGGGAAAAAAACCCAGCATCATTGCACGTCCAACAAAGGCAAAGCCTGTCTCCTCTCCCTTGTCTGCAGCCTGTGGTTCACCACTCCATCTGCTGTGCCAAGAGGACAATTTGCAGTACCCCTGGTTTGGGTGGGGAAGAGATTAAGGGGGTTCCTCATCCCATTCAGAGCCAGCCCTGGGTGATGGGGCGGAACTGGGGACTTGCAAGGAGGGTCTGGAAACTTCCAGCATCTGAGGCCGGGAGGCGGTGGGATGCAGGGACACGGTCCTTGGCTGGTCCTTCTGCCCTCTGGCAAGGGGCATGTTGCTCTGGGCCTTTGGATAGCGCTGAGGGACCGGGATACTAGAGGATTCTGTGACTTTTTTGCAACAATGGGGAATGGGGGAAAGAGCTTTCAAGTGAGGGGGGCACCTGCCCCAACAAAGGAAGCTCACTTGGCTTGGAGGCAGCATCCTTGTCGATCCTGGTGGCCCATCAGTGGTGGACCATGGCGGCCCATCAGCTCATACCTGGCCGCAACGTGCAACACTGGGGTCTGCTAGGCTGGGCTGATGAGATCCAGGACCCAAGGGAGGCTTTAAGGATCGGGCAGCCCTGAGCATCTTCCACCAACACGCACCCCTCTGTGCGCAGTGGTCCCAGGTGGGAGACTCTTAGGTGACCCCTTACTGCCAGGTGAGCCCTTGTTTGCGCAGTTGCCCGGCGGATGAGATGTATTTATAGCTGTTCTTAAATCATAGCCGTGCAGCTGAGGGACTGGGCCGCTTCCAAGGACTGCTCACGCCGATCTGGCGGGGGATGGAGGCAGGTTACATATTTACACATTAGTTTAAAATGTGGATTCTTTCCCCCGGGGGCCCAGAATGGCTCATAGGCAGCTGCTCCAGCCATCAGCTCAGCTCGTATTTATTTGTGTTTTTCAAACATTTAGTCAGTATTTACACAATAGACGCAATATTAGTAATATCTGCAATAATTTATATGATACCAAATGGGATTTCTCACGGCCAATGGGCTGCCTGGGGACTTGGCCCCTGCTCCCTGTTAAAAGCTCGAAAAAGTACAAATTAACAAGCCGTAAAATAACGTCTTCATAAAAGAACAGGGGAAAAAAGGCCAGATCCTGGGAGGCGCTGAGTGATCGTGACAGCCCTGAGGGCCGCCGGGGATGGAGGGTGCTCAACACCTGTGCAAATCAGGGCTCAGCTGTCCTGCAAGGAGGAGGAAGGGTTGGTCCTACGTGGCTCTCCCGGCGTGGACATCGGCATTCCTTTGTGCTATGGTGGGAGCTGGAGCAAACCTACGACTGGGTGCTGGTGGCAGCAAGGGAATCCTTTTGCCTTCCAGGCAGTGGCTGGGGACCACATGCCACCAGGGTGGGAAGCTTCTGGCTTCCCCATCTCCCACTTCTGCAGGTGCTCATGGTGAGATGAGGTGAGAGGAGGCAGCTAAGCTTTGGGGAAGAGATGGACCAGGGGGCATGTGCCAGCAGCAATGCCCAGAAGGGAAACCAGTGCACATCCATCGTCTCCATGGCTGGACCCTGCTTCCACCCTGGTCCTCTGGGCAGGGTGCTGCTGCAGTGACCAACAAAGTGACCACTGCACCTCGGGGGAACATTTCCCTGCGAGACAGACTAAAATGAGAATGTGTGGAGAACACCTTAACACAGGCCGATGTTTTCCCATCTTCCTCCTGAAAAGCAAGAAACAGAAGCATTGCAGGGAGGGGGCTGAGGTTTGGGCTTGCTTTCAGTTTATTCATGAGCTTTTGGGTCATCCGTGAGCAAAAGCTATTTTGCCAAACCCCGATGTTGTGCCTCAACACCAGACACCCTTTTTATTTCCTGGAAATATTCACCCTGGGAAAAGTGGTTTCCCAGCCTGTAGCTTTTCTAGCATACGCTTCCCTCTGCCAGGGTGCCGCTTCACTGAGCATCCTTCCCTGCGCCTCCAGCAGCTGCATGGCACCATGATCCAAGGGGCTTTATGCAAGCCGCTCTTGCAGGCTCCCACGTCTTCATGCAACGTTGCAAAGCCCTGGTGGATCTCTCTTGCTTCACTGGAGCCCCTGCAAAGTCCCTGACCTGTGCCAGCTGCAGATCAGGGTGTCAATACAGGGGGAATAAGGCCATCCTGTGCTCCCCGGTGCTGCTGGTGCCACTGCCTCAGAGGCTGTCCCTGGCACCTTGCACCCTGCAGCCAGTGATGTTAGACCAAAGGTTACTTTCCTCCACCGAAATTCTCCTGGCATCAGCTCCGCCTCCTCCTGAGCCAGCCTCAGCACCCTGGGGACAGCTCGGCTGCCAGTCCTTTCATGTCCTGTGCGCTGCAGCCCCCGCAGTGATCGCACACTGCTGCTCACGGGCTGACGGGGGGCTCTGGGGAGGGTTAGAGAAATAAACCTTTGGCATCCACCCTGCTTTCTTTTCCCTTTGCATCTCCCCTCCCACCCTCTCCCGATGCCAGAAAATGTCGCCATTTCATCTGTGTCATCCGCAGCCATCCTGGCCACCCTACGGACATCACCCCGTGCTGGTCCAAGGGGTTGTCCTCCTCCTCCTCCATCTTCTGCTCCTGCGTTTTGGCCAAGGGTATGAACCACCCGGCAGCGGCAGTGACATGGACCAGGGTGACGGGGGCCTGAGATGATGGCGTGTGGAGGTGGTGGCAAAAGTTTGGGGATGCAGGGTGGGGTCTTGCAGCATAATGTAACTGCAGGGCACATGGTCCAGGGGGGCCGGGAGCGTGAGGAGGCGTGTGTTGTATTTCAAGCAGCTCCACACTGTCTCTGCCTCTGCAGCCACTTGCCATATTCAAACCAGATGCAATATCCGCTTGTCAGCAGCATAGCGTGCATGGGGGGATTTCATTCATATGTTTTGGACCTATCCCAAGCCAAACAAATGATGGAAAGGCGCAATTAACCCAATCTCAAATCTAATCCGCTCTGAGTGCCTCTCTGTCCTGGGCTCTGCCTGTTCCACATGGTGGTGACTTGCCTCCAGATATGTGTGAGGAGACACTTGGCCAATAAAGCAAATGACAGGGGTTGGAAATGGGGGACTGGTGCTGGTGCTGGTGCTGGGTCAGGCTGAGCCCAAAGCGAAGGTCACACGCTCGTGTGGCAGTAGCCTTGCACCAGCATGCGGATGGGGAAGGTATGACATGAGGTTGACATCATGAGTGGGAAGGGATCAGGTCACACACATAACCACCTCCAAGACCACGGTGATGGCTTTGGGACATGAGATTAGGGACAGAGAGGTGATCTACAGAGAGCAGGAGGTCTGAGGTCTTTGGTGAGCTATGGCAGGTCCAAGGTGATCACAAGAGGCTCTGGATGGTCTCGTGTGAACTCCCCAGCCCCATTCACCAGGTATGTTGCCATGGCCAAAGTGGAAGAGAAACTGTTTCCACCACTGGTGCCTGTTTCCACCAACCACTGCTTCGTTCAGGGCTGACTCCACAGAGTCGTCAGATGTCCCCAGGACTGAGCTGTCCCCCTGAAAACTTTCTGGCCTGGTCACACTAGTTTCCCTTTTCATGTCCCTCTTGCTGTGAGCCACTTGTCTTCTACCTCTGCCAGCCCCCTTCAGGAGCACCCTTCCAAAAAGGACTTTTGGCACATCTGTAGGCTTTGCTTTCTCTTCAGTGGAGTGTCCTTCCTGCAGGAGAGAGGAAAGGCTCTTGCACACCTCTTCCATGGCCATCCTGACAAGGGATGTCTTCTAAATGCAAACTCCCTTCCCAGTTTTCCAGCATTCTATCTCTTTGTTTAGGATTGTCTGAGACAATGTCTACTGTAGAGGGCCTTGAGCTCTGAGTCTGAGTCCATCTGACTCCATGAATTATCCTGGGGGATGCTCAGGGCCCTCTCAGGAGAGCATCACTGTGGAGAGATGTTGCATGAAGAAGCTGGCTGTGGTGCTGCACAAAGAGCCCAGTGGAAACATCCCTGGGGGCACCACTGGCTTCCCCCCAACCTCAGAGGTTCTTTCTCCATCTTGGGTGGACTCCAGGCCTTGGGGCTGTCTCTGCTTAGGTCCCAGGGAAGGTGTCTGGATTTGGGATTTGCAGGTGGGGAGGGGGATTTGGCATTCTTCTGGGTTGGGCTTGCCAGCTCAGAAATAGCTCAAATCTTGCAGCACAGAGTTTCCAAGCTGTTGTCAGAGCTCAGGGAGCCTCCTGACCTGGTGCACGGCTGCCCTGCGTGACAGAGACCCCTCAGCCATGCCCTGGGTCATGGGAGGAGCCTTTCTTATTCAGCCCTGCTCATTATAGGAAAGCACATCATGGTGGACATGAGATAGGAGGGATGATAGGAAAGCATATTACTGGGAAATGGACCCAGGAAGCTCACCGATCCATCACCATCCTGACTCCATGTTCACCTACCGCTTGCCTCCTGCAGGGCCAGGCATGCACCTATCCCACCCCCTCTGCCTACACCTGCAGTGGCAAATCTCCATCTTTTCCTGCAGGCCATCTTCAGCTGGCTCCATCCCATGTGTCCCTGCTCTCCTGCCTCCCTTGCCCAGCACAGGTTGCTCTTGCTCCAATATCCCACCTCTCCTGCTGCCATTGCCGCACTTGCTCTCTCTCCCATCTGCAAGGGGTGGTCCTGCTCTGCAGCCCTGAGCTCTGCTCTCCTTTCCCAGCTTCTTGCAATGCCGACAGCTCCAAGGAAGACCAGGACAATCCCTTCAGCTCATGTCAGCCTTGCTTTCTGCCAGGGCCTGCCTGTCAGCTTAGCAAGCCGTTTGGGCTGGATTTCTCTGTCTGGGTCTCTTTATAGCTCATTTCAATACATCTGTCTGGATGCCTGGTGACTGAACAGGCATTGTGGCCCAATGATGGCAGCCAGCAAGGCCACATGGCCCTCTGAATGTCCTACGGCTATTTTCCTGGGTTAATGATTCTGCTCCAGCACAGACGCTCTTTGCCTGAGCTGTCCCACGCAGGGATGGCTTGGGCCGGTGCTAGGGACATGTCTAGCCCTTGTCACAAGCCCTAGGGATGTTAAAGATATTGGTTTCTCCCTGGGAGCTCACTGATCCAAATGCAGATCAGAAATGTGGGGGACTAGCTCCAAGCCCCTCCAGCACTCTGCTCTTAGGGCCTCTCCCTGGGTAGAGACTGGGCTCTAGAGGCAATAACCTTCACGGGGCCTCCAGCAAGGACTGCGTGATGAGTTGTACCCATGTAGCATCTTCTCTTCTCACCTGGGCCCTTAACACTTAGAGCTGCTCTCCAGGACCCTCCATGGCTCCTGAACCCCTGAGGTGAAGCCTCAACATGCAGGAATGAACCTTCAGAAATACATTGCCCAAGCCTTCTCCTGCATCTGATGTCCACAGCGAGGACCGGTGCCAGGCCACCTTCCTGGGCTGACTGTGGACTGTTATGACAGGGTCACAGAGGGCTGGGGGGTTTATCCAGACCAGGCTAACTGGTGTGGGTCATAACTGGTATTTCATCCAAACTGGATGAGTTTCTCTGATTCTCCCTCTGCTGATGCTCTGGGCAATGGGAGCAGGAGGGTAGATGTACTCGGGAGTGGGATGTGCAGACAGCAGACAGACAGACAAACACTCCAGGGAAGAGGGAGGATGGAAAACAGCCCACCCCCCCCCACCTGGAAGTGGAAAGAGAAGTTGGATGTTTTCAGAAAGTGTTTGCTCTGATGTGAAAAGGCTCCTCGGCATGACGGTGTGATCTCTCCCGATGTGGCTCCTCCTAGCATCTCCATAACATATGAATAGAAACCTGTTTCTAACCATGTGAAGGGACACACACAAAAATTGTGTGTCATTTGTGACCATTGTGTCATTTGCAACCATACACATTTCGGATAATGCTTGCCCCCATCCGTGTTGCCATGTTTGAAGATGCATGCACACTTCTGCCTGGTCGCACCTGGGGACAAACTCACACACAACCGAAGAGTGCCAAAGTACTTAAATGCCAAAGGTGAGGAAATCACCAGCTCTCAGTAACCAGGCGAGCCCAGAGCAGGACTATCTTTGTTGCTCCATCCACATCCCAGCAGACAAGCCTGTGGATGCAGTATCTAGCTAGCGCTGTGTTCCTTGTCCCCCAGTCCGCCTTCCTCCTCATCTTATCACCTCATCACTGCTAGTCTGTTCCTGTAGCCTGGTTTCACAAGCTTGCACGAAGAATGCCAGATGAGATGCATCCCAAGTAAGATATAGTTAAGGATCCCTTGTGAGCCTGCCTCCCTGCCATTTGCACTTCCTTACACCAGTTCCCAGCCCTGCGGAGCGACCCTTCAACCTGTGTCTGGTGCACGTGGCCACATCTGCCTGAAGCTGCAGGCAGCTCTGGCAGAGGACTTGGTATCACCCATCACTTCTTCCCTGCCTCCAAATCCAGGAAGCCACGTGGAGCCCAGCAGGGCCCTGCAGAGGGGATGCCACGGCATGGCACCCCACAAAGATCAGGGGGTCTGCTGGCTCAGGTGAGCAGGGATCTGGCAAGGGGGAACTGCAGTGCGTCTTCCCTCTGCCAGGCGGAGCAGAGTCCATGTGGGGAGGGACCCAAAGGCAGCAGGGAGTTTGCAGCGAGGAAAGTGGCTCTAACGTGCACTTGCAAAGTGTTCGTGGGTCAGGACCTGGCAAGTCATAAGTCTGGCTTTAAAAATGAGATGAAAGCAAAGCATACACTCTGCATGCTCCTTAGATGCCATCTGCAAGCGGCATGCTACAAGAAAGTCTTTACAGACGGGGATAAAGAGGAAGAATGCAGCCTTTCTTCACTAATCCCCTGACTCCAGTAGCTGGGTCTTGAAGGAAACAGCAAATCCTGCAAAATGTGTGCTGAGAGTTGGCCAGATTGCAGTGTCCTTGGAAGCCTGATCTCTTGCTGCGCTGCTGGGCATTGCTTGGCCCACCCCGACTAGGGCTTCTGGGCATGGCCATGGCTGTTGGGTCCCTTCATGCACACAGGGCAGCGGTTGATGTTGAAGCTTCCTCTTGTATTTGAGTTGGTGGGAAGGTACTGGTGGGATTTCCATACTAGGAAAGGCGTCGGGCACCACAGGGCCTCTCTGCCAAGAGCACATGGTGTGACACCTACATGTGTGCACGAGGATGGGATGGCTTCCACCGTGGTGGGGCTTGGAGTCCTTTGCCAGTGCTGGACCTCACAAATCCCCTTCTTCCAGCGCAGCCAGAGACCATCTCCACTGGAGACCATCTTGGCAGCCGGACAGGGACCGTCTCGCTGTCGAACTCCATCTAGTGGCATGTCTGGGCCTCGGCACAGCCGGACCATCTCCATCCCAGCCGCTCCACAGCCTGGACACTTGGAGCAACCAGCTGGCCCTGTCCTTGGCCGCAGGAACCAAAACACCAGCAGATTGCTCCCTGCTCCTCTTCCCCATCCCCAGGCTGTCTTGCTGTGCGCTGGGCAGTTTTGGAAGAGTGTTTTGTAGCAGTGATCTGTTTATGAGCAAGGTAAACAGCTGATGCAGCGGGGTATTTGCAGCGAAGGCTTTGCTTCATCATCCAGTGGGGAGAGCCAGCAAAAAGCAAGTTGGGATTTGGCCGTTTCGATGGGACAGTCCAGCTGGCAAGTTGTGCGCATTTGTCCCTTCCAGGGGTTACAGATGTGTGCTGGACACTGTGGGAATGGGATTTTATAACAGTAATTAGTTTATTCCTGAGGTAAGCAGTATAAATAGGAGAAAAATTTGTTTCCTGTTCCAATGCAAATAACCAACTGGCAGCCAGTTGGATAAGGGCCATCGAATATCAAAAGCCGAACAGGGGACTGTGTCAGCTCTATATCCCCTTCTGGCTTATTTGCATGCTGGTTGGTAGAGGAATGTTTCTCTTTAGGTTACTAAATTTACTAGCTTACTGTATTTTTTTAGCTTGGGGCTGGTTATTTGAGTGGCCACTGGCCAACTGGCTGCCTACTGTTTATTTGAATGGCTGGTGGCCAGCATTTGTCACTGGTCCTCTGAGCATCCCAAACCCAATCGATGTTATTGACCCAGGAGAATGGGCTTCTTCTCAGCTGGGCTGACCCCATGTCAGCAGCAGAGCTCTGCGTCATGTCCCAACAGGCTTCTCCTCCACCAGCCATGAGCCTCTTGCTGCTTTTGCTCTTGGAACAACCATGTGTTTTCTTTCTGCCTTTCTTGCTAGCTTTTAGTTTTCCCTACAGTGGCATAAGCCACAGCTAGAAAGAACTCCTGCTCCACGGAGCGGCTGTTCTCTGCTGGGTGCTGCTTTCTAATAACACTTTGGCCTGTCTCTGCACCAGGGGTGTGAGGTCCTCTTCCTGCTCCAATAAACGTTGCATCTGTGTTTTCCCCAGGCTTCCTTCACGTCCAGTCCCAGACTTGTGTGGGATCCCCACATTCTGCATGCTGTGGTTTGAGCAGAGCAGGACCTTGCTTGGCTTTGGATGCTCTCTCTCTCACCATGATGTGCAGATGGGACAAAGCTTCACTCTTCTTGTGGAGGAGAAGCAGCTGGTTGTTGTCCCATCGACATCCAACCAAACCAGAGGTCGCTTGTCTGGCTACTGATGTTGGATTAGTAGAATGGTGCTCCACTCTCTCCTCACCATGACCTGCAGCAAAGACAGACCTTCTTTTCCTTCTTGTCTATGCTAGAACCATGTGGCCATTTTTCTTGGACTTCTTGGCCATCTTGCAAGCCACTGGATTTTCCTCCTCTCACTGGTGCTTTCACATGGGAGGATGCAGCAAGATTTTGGGGAACCTTGGCAATGACTGTTTCCTCAGGTCCCTGGCATCTCCCTCCATTTCCCCCTCCACCTTGCTTCTTCATCTGCTGAACTACTTTCTTGACAGCTTCCTTTATCAGCTGTGCAAGGACAAGTAACTTCTTGCAGTGGGCCAAAATATCAGCCCACCTTCATCTTCCTCCCTCCATAGTCAGTCTTGTGTGTTTGGGGTCTCACTCTTCTCCATCCCTGTATCTCCCTGCTAAGCGTGTCCAGCTGGAACTCATTTGATGGTAGCAACTGGAGGAACCTCCCTGGCCTTTCATCTCATTCATGTGGGATCTCTATGTGGACCCAGCCCCCTCCTTCATGCAGATCCTTCGCTCGTGAGGGCAGCACTATAGCTCATGTCCTTCCTGTGGCTAGTGACAAAGACATTTCATGGGAGCTTTCCCCCAGCCTGTGGCCAGGTCCATAAGTTCCTCCTGTTTGCCTGGAGAAACTCCACCCATTACACATAGGTCGCTCAGTGTTTCCCACAATGAAAGACTCAGCGTTGAGTGCTTCACAACTCTGCCAAGTCTCATAGCTGAGGCTGGAGTTGTCCCCCAGGCTGATGTTTGGGGTTTGTTTTGCTAAAGAAAGTGGGAAATTTGGTAAAAATGATCTCTCAAAATAAGGTCAGGAGGAATGCACTGTGTGACCCAGGTTAGGAACAGGCTTGGTGCCTCTGGGTGTGGAAAGTCTGGTGAAGGAACAGTCTGGTGTTGGGAAGCTCTTCTTCATCACCCTCTTGAATGTTTCCCATGCCTGGCCAAGGGCCATCTTTTCCATCTGTCTTGCCTTGGAGATGGACATGGTGTGCGAGACGTGACCTCAGCCCCTAGTCTGGACAGCGCTTCCTTGGGGACCTGGCAGGGGACAGGGTCGCTGTGGTTCAACGTGAGTGGTTCTCCATAGCCCAGAGGGACTGAGGTTGGTGCAGGGCACTGCACAGCCACCAACAGCCCTTATTTACCAGGCTGAGCTCCCTGGGATCTTGAGAGGGCTTAACACCAATCCCTTTGACTTGCATGGGGACCTTCATAAAATGTTTTTCACGCACCTGTGGAAGAGCTGTGTGTTCCTAAATGTAGCCTCCCTTTTCCTGCCTTGAACATGCACTGCGAGAGGCAGATGCTCCCATGACAGCTGATGGCACTGAAGATGCACCCCGGGGTCCCTGCAGACACAGCAGGGAATTGCTCCAGTGACACCAGCTGCCAAAACCCAGATTCACGAGGGTATTGGGGTGTGTTGCAACATCTAAGCCCCCTTGTGAGTCTGAGCCCACATCTCCAACTGTCAGCGCAGCCCATAGCAGAGCACTTTATTATTTTCCTTGCTCTCTTGTTTCTACACACACTTCTAGTGCTGGGTGGCTCCACATGGATTCCCACTCCAGCATCTCCCGGCAGATGCTGGTGAGTTGGCAGGGCTCTGGCTGCCAAGCAGGGGACGAGGGCAGGGCCCCTGTGCCTGTCCCTTCCCTGCCGTCACCATGCAACTCCCATGGCAGATGAGTCCCCTGCCCCTGCCCTCCCAGCCCTCTCCTAGGACATGGGTTGGCATCACTCCCTTTTTTTGAGCTCAGCCTGGCTGGGTGCTGCTGGAGAGTCCTCCAGGGGCTGGGAGGAAATTTTGTACCAGCCCATCTGGGATGGGAGGTGGAAACCCAGCCGTGAGGTGCCTGCAGGGGCTGAGATCATCTCTGCCATTGTGGGCCGAGCTGCAGGTGCCTGGAGAACCCCAGGCCCACCTTGACTTTCCCAGGACCCCAGGTCTCCATGCCAGGAAGGCTGGGGCATGCTTACACCTCAGGGAAGTCCTGCTCTGAGAAGCCAGGGGATGATCATGGTCCCTAGGCCAACACAGGGCTGTCTCTCTCAAGGGGATGGGCTTTGGAGTCCCTTGGCCCCAGCATCAGAGGTGGTCTGGGCTCGGCATGGGCTAGCGGCTCCTCTTTGTGTCCAGCTGCTGCCACTGGTGTGAGCTCAATGAAATGCCTCCTCGCCATCCTCCCATTGAGGAGAGCCCCCCGCCGAGCTGCCTGGTGAATGAGGAGCTGCCATCACCAGTCCAGCGGCTGCAGGAGACGAGATTTCATCTCCTCGCCCTTAATTCCTCCAGCCGCTCTGCCAAATCCAGCCTCTATCCCGCCTGCTGCTGGCTGGCTCTCCGGCGCATTCACAGCCCGCCACACAAACCCACTTGGGATTGTTTTGATTTTAAAATCCTATTAGTCTTAAATTAATTGCCTTTTCTTGCGGAGCAGCGGGTTGGAACTGGCGGGCCTGGCTTGTAATTATTAACTGGGGAAAGGCCTGTGCGGAGAAAAGCTACTTCTCTCCTGCTGGGTTGTGCTCTATAGGCGCAGCCCTTCTGTCCTGCTTTCTTCTTCGGCTTTTATTAACCAGCTCATCCCCTTTTGCTGATCACCCTTTTATCTGGGAAGGGATGGGGAAGCTTTGAACCTTGGAATTAAATTCTCCTCAGAGCCATGACGAAGGGGCAAGTTTTGGTTCATTTCACTCTTGGGGAAAGTGGGAAAGCCCTAATGGGAACTGAAGTGTGTTGGCGGGGATGTCAAGGGGTTAATGTAGGGGGGAAGGACTGCAGCACCTGGGGAGATGATCAGCGTTCATGCTGGCTGTGCTGAGCCTCCGTGTAATGCCGGGACCCAGCATCCCTGCTTGCTTCATGCTTTCCCCAGCGCTGGGATCCTCTTCCTTATTCTGGCATAAGGAGCCTCGGATCAGGCACAAGCCAGGAGGAGCCTTGGGCTGTTACTGCAAACAGCTTGGGCATAATGGCAAGTGACACTTTTTTTTAAGATGAAATTAGATTTTAGGAAATTTCTGACACCAAGACCTGGCATTGGTGCACCTGTGGGATTGAGGTAAAGAGGGTTTGCAGACCTGGGTCAGGGCCATGTGGTCGTGGGTGTCCAGACCCACTGTGCTGTGATGGTGGGATGGTGGCTGGCCCCAGAGAAGGGGTCAGGATGACTGGGGCACCTCTGCCATGTCCCTGGTTGTGGTCTCACCTGTATGAGGGGCAGGGGCTGGTCACAAACCACCCATGGGTGCCAGAGACTGTGCTGGCTTCAGAAGGGTGTTGGGTACAGAACAGCCTGTGCCAGGGGAGGACACCTCCCGCCCGGGGCAGGAGTGGTGCTGGTCACATTAACAAATTGCTTTGGCTTTTTTCCCTTTCGGGTGGAGCTGAGGGCTGGCTGTGCCAGGTCCCATCCCGGCGGCGCTGCCTGCATGGGACCGGCTCCTGCCAGTCTCCCTCTGCCCGGGAAGGCTGGTGGTGGCTGGCGTTGCTCCTGCTGTGGATGCAGCTCTGTGTGTCCTCTTGTGCCGGAGCCATCCCAGGTCACTCCTGCCACTGGGCCAGGAGAAAGCAGACTGATGGGATTTTGCCATTTCCCCAAGGACACTGGGGGTATCTTAGGGAACATCCTCATACTTTAAGCCTGAGTGACCAGGTGGAGCAGCATCGGTCAGCAGGGACCACAGCAGTTCCAATTGCCCTCCATCCCCATCCCTAGACAGACAGCGCAGTGGGGGGGGACAGTGGTCCGGCGAGCAGGGCAGCAGTGGTCTGGACTTCTCCAGGATTTTTTGATTCCTGGCGACAAATCTCTCTTCAAGTCTGTGCATGACTGAAATTCATCTTGGCTCGTGGGAGCTCAGCGAGCCCAGCCAGGGAGGAAGGGAGGGGAGGCTGGGCAGTGGGCAGCAGCTCAGCTCGCCCAGCCTGCCTGCCGGATTAGGCAGAAACAGCTCTCACGACGACGGCTCATGGGCAGGGTGAAACAGGAACTCCAGCTTCACAGACAAAGTTATTTTGGTAGCTGTGCGCAAACCCCCCATTGGAAAATGTGACACGCTTCTTATCCCCTTGAATTTGCTCACAAAACACTAATTAAGGCATGTAATGAAGACAGCAGCATCCATTAATAAAGAATCATTATGGGGACGGATTAGTGAGCTTATCGGAAACAGGTGGAAGTGAGCTGGGAGTCTGCTCTGGGCAGCATGTGCGATCCGAGGCTTTCCCAGCCCTCCAGGACAGCGTGCCGGGAGCCTCCGAGGGATGCACCCTGCAGCCCTCCACCACGGGATGGATGGGGCAGGCTGGGGGATGTGCATTCAGGGAGCTCCCCTGCCCTGGGGTTCGTTTTGGGACCGAGCTCCGCACCCCTCTGCAAACTGCTCCGCTGCCTGGGATGCTGCCAGCGGTGTTGGATCCTTCCTTCCCTGTGGGAAGCCACATCTATCCGGTGCAGCAGATAGGAGCTGGTCTGGACAGCGAGACCCATCCAGCCCCTCGGGAGAGAGGAAGGGAGGTGGGGAACAACTGGGGAAAGGGAAATATTCACTCCTTGGCGGAATAATAACTTCTCAGGCCAGGGGAGCGTGGTGTCTGTTGTACCCTTGTTAGCCCCTGACACCTGCCTGCCTTCTGCCCTGCTATTAATACAGAGCTGACTCATGGTCTCTGCAGCCCCTCTGGGCAGGATTTAGGCTGAAAAGACGCTCAGCCTGGTTATGTGAAGGTGTGTTGCGTCTGTTTCTGAGCAGCTTAGCTAAGGCCAGTGATGAAGAAAGGAAGCTGGGCTCTCCCTGGCCTTTGACCTCCGTTCAGGAGATATTCCAGTGTCATCCTGCACCGCTGCTTGTGTGGTTGGGGGCTGCCTGCCCTCCTGTGAACTGGGGACATGGCAGCCCTGCATCCAGCCACAGACCCTGGTGGGACACCCTCCCACTCCCTCTGCCACCAGCTCCCATCGTGTTCGCACAGGGAACCCATCAGCCACCTCTGGTCCTTTGCCAAGCAGGGACTCCCATGCTCACTCTGACTGTCTCCTCCTTTGAGCTCTGGGGTCCCAGTTCACCCACACAACTCTCCCCTACACCCAGTTATCTGCCCAGGTTCACCCAACCCACCATCCCAGTATCTGACATTCTTCCACATCCTCTTTCCTTACCAGTTGGCATCCATTTCCCACAGGGTTCAAACCCACCTGGGGTGGTCCTGGCTGCGTGGTCCGATCTTCTGCCCAATGAATGGCTACACCTGGGCTGGAGGTCAAGTAAGCCTTCGGGAAAAGGGTGAGGAGTCTTCTCTTATGGACATGCTGGGGAAAGCTGCACTTTTCCTGTCTCCTCCATGGGCAGGCAAAAAGCGCCTCTGCGCTCACAAGCATCCTCCCCATGCTGCTGCTTGCAGTATCCTTCAGCCTGGACTGGTGGAGCTTCTTAAGCATTGCCCGGGCCACAGGGGAACCCGGGGGGGCTGGGGCTGTGGTCCCTTGTGGGTGTCTTGGGAAGGAAGTGAAGCAGCAGGTGGTTTTTCTCGCTCAGGGCATGATGCCCCGTGAAGAGCAGAGGAAGGTGTGAGCCAGCAGTTTGGCCTCATGGAAATGGAAACCGGAGAGGGGAGATTTATCCACGGGCATTATGTGTGGTCTCTACAGAAAGCTGGTAATGCAGAGAGGTCATGCGTTTAGCAGGAGGGATGTTTGGCTGATGGCTGGGGAATATTTTATGTATTCTGTTTTTTTGTATACCTGTTATCACGGCAGAGGAACTGGGTCTGGGCAGCCCTCCTGCAGCCCTGGTGAGCATCACTTACTCTCACGCAGGCCACCCATTGCCCTGAGACGGGGAATTTCCTGGCTTCATCTGGAGCACCTGGGACATAGCATTTGAATGGAGGGACAGTCCATACTGGCATGTAGAGGGACAGGACTGTGCAACCCATGGTGGAGCCAGACCCTACCTGGCTTTCCAGGGTGAGAGGATGCTTCATCATCAGTGCTGAGCCCCCTGCTGTGGTGTCCGGGCTGCAGCTGGATGGGGGACACCTGGGCAGGTACTTGGTCCTCAAGTGCCAGAAAAGCCAGGAACTTCACATGTTTTTACTTGTCACCTTTTGGTCTCAGGTCAGTCCCTAAAAGTCTAATCCTAACCCTCCAGCTCGTCTGTGTTTTGGTAACACTGCCAGGTACTGGAGAAGGGTGAACTGTGACAGGTCTCACTTAGGTGTTGCTGTCAGGGTAATACAATGTGTGGGCAGCCTGGAGACACCTGCACCATGGAAAGAGCTAAGGGAACCCAAAGGCAAGGGGACGGCAACAGTGCTGGAAGGGTCTTTTGTGCCAGGTGCTCCTCTTTTTTTGGGAAGAGCTCTCCTCCAGTGAGCAATGCCCAACATCCACCCTACAAGGACCTGCTGAAGCTCACCCAGGCCTTGGAGGGCTGGGGCAGGAGTGCAAAGGGCAAAGATATTCTTTGAATTGCATTTACTTCCACGTCTCCAAAAGAAAAGCAGAATCTTCTTTTGTTTTGGTGGATGTTTACCCCTGCCGGGAAAGCCGTGGCTGGTTGGCAGAACGTTCCCGGGAACCGATTTCACGGAAGATCTCATAGCAGTGGCTATCTCCCAGCTCGGCTTCTCTGGCTACGCGTTCCCACCGGCCGTGCCGTGGCTGGGATGTTCAAAGGAGCCTCTACTCCCACTGCATTCCTGTGCCTGCGCTCATCTGTGAATCTGCTCCGGCAGACCAGTGCGGGGCTGGGCAGGAGGCGCCGGCAGGAAAGGAGGAAATGCCTGTAGTTTTCTTACTCCAGACCATCTGCACATCTTCAGTCCAACGCTCTCTGAAAAGTTTTCCCTGGATGAGAGTGGTTGTATCCACTCAGCCCGGCTCACGGCATCCTCCCTTGTCCTTTCTGTGGGAACTGGGCTTTGCAGTGGGAACTGATCCTCTCCACCAGTATGGCTATTTCCAAAGTATTTCCAAGACCTTTGATTTCTTGGGGCTGGAGGGAGCTGCAGAGCCCGTTGGCTGGAGTGCAGAGCGTGGCCACCATCCCCGTTGCCCTGAGTGCTTGGACCCAGTGGTAAATCTCCACGCACTTCTCCACGCACCTCAGCAGAGATGTCTGACAGAGATGCAGACTCTTGGTGGGGCTCCTGCCTGTGAGCGTCATACTCACAGGTTCTGAGCTCCTCCTTGCAAAATTTGCAAGGATGAAATTTCCCGGGCAGGGAAGACAAGGGGAGGGTCAGGAGGAGAGGAGCAGCCCCTGTGATTTACTGACTTGCTTTCGTCTCTCCCGGTGGATTTTCCTTTCTCCCTTTGGCTTGCTGTTTCTCTCCTCTCCTGTCTGCTCGTGGTTTGTGGTTTCCCCCCAGCGTAACCTGAGTAGATTATGTGTTTATCTGTGATTACGTGACACGTTTTGGCTGCCTCCTTGGTTTCTGAGGTTATTTGCGGAGCCTTAGCCCTGGCCAGCCCCAGGATCTTTGGGGTGCCCCCCCCTCCCCGCCCCCGCACGACATCCTGGCATGGCACAAAAGGGTTTCAGTGCCTCGTGTTGCCCTGTCCCAAGCATCTGTGGGAAGGCAGAAGTGTCCTGCGGTTGCCAGGCCAGTGGGGAAGAGCCCAGATTCCCCATGCATTGCAAGGCATCCCTCGTTGCACCACGCAGGCTCTTCCTTCCTGCAAAACCTCCTTCTCCAGCAGGCTCTGTCCTTTTCTGCTCAGCCTCTCTCCTCCGAAAGACCCTTCCTGCTCAGCCCCAAAATGGACTATTGTCCTCCTCCCACCCTCCAGCCCTTGATCTTCCTGCCAGAGAGGCTGGCCAGCCTACCCCGGCGGGCAGCTGCCTGACAGCTCTCAGCTGTGGCCTGCCCGGCTGTCGGTCCCTGCCACCGGCTCGCTGCTGCCTGCACCCTGCTTGCACCGCTGACGGCCCAGGAACCTGCCTTCACCCGCTCCGGCCCCCGCAGGCAGGAGCTGGGGACTGTTTGCTGCTGCTCCAACCCTGAGGTGCCGGCATCTGGGCAGGGAGCGGTCGGAGCACTTGGAGAGCGGCGGCACGTGCTTTCCCTCTGGGCTTCTTTGCACCTTGTAGGGCTTCTCCTGGCTGTGCATGTCTCTGGCTCCCAGGTCCTGTTGCCCTTGAGGACCCCTTTTGTCCCCCAGTAGAGGAGGAGAGGACAGAGAAGGCTGTGCTGTCCATCTCAAGCTGTTTTTTTTTCCTTTAGACACCAAAGGAGCTGCAGCCTAGCAGTTTCTTGGACTCCCTGCACAACCTCAGCTCCTCAGAGGTGAAGCCAAGCTGAGACCTGGCAAGAGGCTCATGGTCCAGGTCTCCTGCTGAGAAGGTCACCATGATCTGAAAGATGGGCCAGCAAGCTCCTGCCCTTCTGCTCCTACTCTCCTGCTAAACGTTTCCCCCAGTATCTCAGCGTCCAATATCCCTCGCTGCAATTTATGCCCCATGTTGTACCCCTGGGGAAGGATTTATTTTCTTTGCAGCTTAGGGGCTTGTGGACTTCCCACTTGGTGAGAAGCTTCATCCCGTGGTTTGTGCTGGTGGAGGGCAGGCTGGCCCCATTGCTCTCTGAAACCATCCCATCCCTGCTCTCCAAAGGCATAGCTGAACAATGCACTGACCAACACTATGCCTGTACAAAATCACAAGCCTTTTTTCTTTGGAAACATCTATTTTTTTCTGTTTAGGAGGACAAAATGAAGATACCCTGGGTTGCTGTGACCTAAATGAGAGGAAGGGATGCAACCTCAGCAAATTTGAGGGTGACACCAAATTGAGGGAAGTGGGCGATATGTTGGAGGCCGGAGCTGCTGTTCAGGGGAACCTTAACATGCTCAAGAGGCTGGCAGGAAATTCATGAGGGTCGGGGCAAATGCGGATCCTGGCACCTGGGATGGATTATCCTCATGTAACAGGACGCTGGGAAGGACAAATTGGGATCCTGTGCCCAGTTTTGGGCTCATCTGAAAAATAAAGGTGTCTGCAAGCCGCAGTGGGTCCGGCTGAGGGCCACAGAGGTGTTCAGGGGCTGGAGGATGTGATGTCTGAGCAGAGGTGGAAGGAACCAAGTTTGCTAGGCATGGAGAAGAGGAGCCTGCTGGGAACCTAACTGCCCGTGCCGCTACCTAAAGGTGACTGTACAGAAGAAAAAGCCAACTCAGGTGCACAGAGAAAGGACAGTGGCAATGGGAACATGTTGCATCGTGTGAAATTCTGATAGGACATAAGGAAAAATCCTGAAAGTGGTCAAGCACTGGAACAGGGGCCCTGAGAGGCTGTGGCCAAAAACCCCCTCCATCCTTGGAGATTTTCAGCACTCAACTAGACAAGGCCCCGAGCAATCAGATCTAAATTCAAATTTAGCCCTGTGTTGAGCAGGGGGTTGGATGAGAGACCTCCAGAGGGCCCATCTGACCTACATTTTTGTTCAATTCTGTAATTCGTCATGTAAAATGATTTGTGAATTGCTTCTTCCAAGGTATCTTTGCTTGTACGCACTCTGCCTTGCAAATCACAAGCCATGCAGCTAGAGGTATAACCTGCAGTTTTGCCCAGAACATCTGTAATTACTCAGTGCAATTCCAAGGTATGCATTAAATGAAAGATAGCAGGAGAGGGAAAATGGGCTGGAGCTAAGGTATTAGACAGGAGTGCCCTACAGCTTAATTCAGTTCCTGAGTTTGTCATTTGTTCCCTGAGGGATTCTGGACAAGTTTCTAGGTAATAATACTTTTTACCCTACACTGACTGTAAGTGCATTTCCAGCACCTTGCAAAATGAGGCCTGGATATTTTTTTTTGCACAGTGGGGATTGGAAAAAGTACTGTGGGAGCATCAGGAGACACAAATCTTCCTAGTCTCTCCAATACAGAGAGAAGGTTGTACCTATGCAGCGCTCTGCTTCACACAGGTGAGATTCCCCAGTATCTGTGAACATGCACAGGGGGACAGGGGGTGAAACTACGCCTTGTCTTTACATACGATGGAGTTCCTACAGATCTTATAATCTTCCTGTGACAAACATAGCAATAATGAATCTGGCCTGTTTCACTGCCTTTCAGCTTAAGGCATTAATGAGGGTCATTAATGCCTTAAGCTGGACATTTCCCCCCAGACTGTTCGTCATGATTGGCTTTTCAGGTGCATCAGCCATACCTCCACCCCTGCAAATGTTGGTTTATCATATGGCAAAGCCTGTCAGACTGCCTCTCCTGCACTTCAGCATTTCTACTATTTGCCTTCAGTCTCCAGCCAAAGCCACCACTACACTGGCCAAGGTGCTGGGGGGAGGAGGAGGGTGAGATGCCACTGCCCTCTCCTGGGTGGCAGGACAGATGTCGGACTGTGCATCTCGGCCTTGGAGGAAAACCCTTCAGAAGGATGTGAGTGAAATCCCTTGAAATCTGCCATGTCTTCTCCATTTCCTCCAAGGTCTGCTCGCTTTTGGCTTTCATGTAGCTATACTAAGAGGAAAGGAAGGACTGGATGGGGGGGGTCTTCTCCATCCTTAAGTGCAAATGACCCATGTGTCATTCCCCATTACAGCATCTGTACGATAAGACTTGCAGATGCTCCCAAATCCTATTATAGCCACCCACTTTCCGGCACTGCCCCCTCACCGGGGATGCAGGGATGAGGGCGCGGGGTGCAGGACCACACAGCTGAGCCTGAGCAGAGATGAAAGATTTTCATAACAAACAGCTCTGGGCTGGGATAAAGAAAGGGATGTTTTCAGCCTGTGAAAGGGATGATTAATTGCACAGTTCTGTCTACCTGCTCCTTGCTCTCCTCTCATTAAAAATATCCTTGGTGCTTCCATGTAACCGGCTCAAAGGATGGCTGCAAGCAGCACTGGGGGCAAAATCTCTAGGCAAAGACCAGACTGCTGCTCCTGAGCCATTTGGAGCAGCTTCCCCTGCCCCTGCCAAGCTCCTGGCCTCTCAGAGCTGATCTGGGAATGGAGATGGACACAGAGTGGGTCTGTGGCCATTCTCAGACAGTGGGATATCTCCTGTCCTTGACCAAATTAGAGCAGAGATCGGGATCTGAGCAGAGCAAGGCTGCTCACTTGCATGGGCTGAGCACCCTGTATCCATCCCAGGTTGTGGTGCATTCGTTATTAAATGCTGCCAGGCAAGGAACATGGGAAACAGGGAGGAGGAGGCAGTGTAAGGCTGGTTTGATACCATATTCCCTTTGGTAAAGCTGCTGCATAAATCCCCTGTGGGCAGCATGTCAATCAGGGTAGGGGTGTTTGCGGTTTAGAGGGTGTCTCCTCAGGCTTGTCTTTGAGTGGATAGGCCTGGAGCTGCCCAGATCAGCATGCAAACCCATCCAGACAGCCTTGTTCACAACCCACCTCCTCACCAGCTGTCTCTGTAGGGATTGCTAACACACCTATCTCAACGCCTCTGTAACATACCCTGAAATCACAAGCCAGTAGGAAGACAGAAGTCTTGCGTGTTGTTGCAGTGTGTGGGTCTGGCTGGTTTGAAATCCATCTCTATTTGCTCAGGACAGTCCCTCCTGGGGGGTAAGAGACGGGAGCTTAGCCATCCCGCATGGCAGGCAGCACGCAGACATATGCACGGAGATGTGGCAGGTACTGATATGCCATTGGCCTGCCTCCCTCCCTCGTGCTGTGCACACGTATGCAAGAGAAATTCCTCCCCAAAGCGCCTGGGAACTGAAAGGACCTATCCAGAGAGATTTATCCTGCTGGAAACTGATTTCACTTAAAAATACGGTGTGTTAACAGAAGCACTTCCAGAGCATCTTATGTGAAAGCATTAAAGTGGGAGGAAGAGGAGCTGGGTGAGCAGGAAAGACCTGGCAGCAGTTGGTGCCTGCATCTCTACAGGGGTGGGGGAACCACCACAGGAGTGGAAAAGGATGGAGGGGACAGCGGCAGCACCTTCCCGACACCCAAGGGGCTGCCTTAGCGGCTGTGCTGGCCTGGCTGAGCCGTGCCTCTGGAGCTCGAGGGGGTGCTGTGGTCTCCAAAGTTGTGTCCAAGTGACCTGTAGTGATGTCCAGTGTTGCAAACACCAGCCATCAGGTCCTCAGAGTTGCAGAGACCAGAGCCTCTGGGTTGTCCCTTTGGGATTCCTATTTTCAAGATCTGTCTCCTCACAAAGTCCAGAAATATGTTTCTTTTTCATGAAAACTGTGATTCCAGGCTGTCGCAGGCTGGGTTTTTAAGAGTACCTACAGTACTTCAGGTGTAAGAGACATCCAGGATAAATCGCCCCGTGTTAAACTCAGTCCTGGGGTCGCTGTCAAACCCGTCCGGCGCTGTAAAAAGCAATCACGCTGTATTGAAATTGTCTTAACTTGTTCGCAGTGAAAGGTGCTGGGCTAATTCAATTAAAGGCCTAGTGCAGATGGATTTAGGAGCTGGGGTGGAGGATGAAAGAAAGCAGAGAAAGAGGGAGAGATCCCTGCGGAGGCGGGGAGCGGTGCTCCCTGGGCTCTAAGTCCATCACCTAATTGCCCTCTGCTTTGAATCAAAGGGACAAAGGCTGCCCCTTGCCTCCTGCCCCCAGCACGGCCTTTTGCAGGGGAGAGATTCGGGGGTGCCCCCTCTGTGAGTGCAAGGAGAGAGCTGCTTAACTCCCCTTTGGTCTGAAAGGATTTCCCCTAATCCTGACCTCTCCCGGCGCTGCTCAGACGCCGCTGCTGAGAGCAGGGCGTTAGTGCCGGCTTTAATCCCACCCCACCGCTCTCCACTCCGCGGGGGTACTCGCCCCTTTTCAGCCTCTGTGTTTGGGATTGAAAGGCTTGTAAAAACCTTTGGAGTTCAGTTCAAGAGCCACATTCCTCAGGACACAGCCTGCTCCCCGGGAGCCGGATTGCAGTGGCGTGGATGGAGCTCTCCTAGAAACCCCGCTTGGATGCCGCGTCTCTGTCCATCTTCCCCCGACTGAGGGTCTAGAGCGGCACCAGGATTTGGGCTTGCTGGTAGTGGGGTTGGATCCCCTCTTTTCTGCTTGCGATGCTCTGGATGAGCTTTTTCCAGCTCCTTCCATGGGGTTTTGTCTCAGGAGCACCAGATAGAGCCCTCGCAGGATGATGTGATCTGGCTAAGGATGCTCTGCTGTCAGATTTATAAGGCTCAGGCTGCTGAGGCTGCTATTGCCAGACACAGCTTCTCCCACGCAGAAGTGTTTTCTCCCCTGCAAAGCCTGGCAAGGAACGTGCTTTGCTGAGGAGCAGGAAGCACAGATCAAAGTGACGCTCGCTCCACGGACTTTTCTGTTATTTTTCACCTGGTTAATTGCTGTCTATTAACGTGCAAAGCCCTGGGCAGCATTTGCCATGAGAGGACAGGCTGGTTAGCTTGATGTGCTGTCAGGCAGCTACTAAGGCTGCTCCGTGGATACCCGAGGTGTCCCTAGGGATGCATGTCACCATGTATGTGATGGCTGCAAAGGCTGGAGAAGTGCAGCATCAGGGCTGCAAGATGGTGGGAGACGGGGTAAAAAGGATATTTGCTCCATGGTTCCCTGGCAGCTCTTTCTGACTGCAGTCTCTCAGGCTGGAAAGGGGAGAGGCAAATTCATCGGCAAGCAGAAAGCTCTACAAGACTATGAAGGGCCAGCTATGAGCTGGGCAGGGAATGAAGTGGACCTGCAAATGAAACAGCACTGGGGTCCTCATGGAAGTGACTGGTGGCAGAAAGGACACACAGCACCTTCCCAGATCAGGATCAGCAGTGCTGTGCTACCTGCCGTACCGGTGTTAGCGACTGCAATGGGGAGCGGGGACGAGGTCATCCCGTGAACCGCGGCTGCTCAGCTCCATCCTCCTGCCCTTGGGTTGCTGTTCTGGTCAGGCCCAAGTTTGGACACACGTGCTGCGTGAAGCATTTTTCATGTGGATGCACCAGTGCCGTTCAACTAGCAGAACTGCATCTGCTGATCTCCAGCGAGCACAGCTGGGTGACAGACCACACCTCTGCTCAGCTCTGCTGCTGTAACATGGATGGCCGTGGAACAGGGAGGTACTCAGAAGTTTGAAAGCTGCCTGATTGGCAGCAGGAGAGCCTGTGGACAGGGTACACGTGCCAGCCTGTGTGGCCCCCAAGTCCTGCAGTGATGCCTGCAGGCCTTAAAGCACATGCTCTTTCCAGAAAGCCAACACGCGTAGTGATGGGGAGAAAACGCTTTGGTCTGCACTGCAGTGCCAGACTGCAAGCCAACATGCGTAGTGATGGGGAGAAAACGCTTTGGTAGTGATGGGGAGAAAACGCTTTGGTCTGCACTGCAGTGCCAGACTGCAGCATCTTTTGCAAGGTGTGTGGAGAGAAATTCACTGGCTGGATTCACATGACCTGAGCTGTTTGCTCACTGCAGTTCACTTTGCCCTAAGCGAGGGACGATATCCCACCATCAGCCCAGCCCTGGGGACCTCATGACCTACTAGGAGAGGAGTAGGCTGCAACGTGAGGATTCCTCCTCATCTGAGAATCGCTCCAGGGACAGGGACGGCACGGGGACATTTCAGGAGTGCTGCAAGCTCTCGGTGATGCTGGGGAGCTGAGTCAACCCTAAATGAATTTGCATGGGCAGTGTCAGGTTGTGGTTGGATCTAAGTTAGGGAGTCACATTTGGCACGTCCGGTGGCTCTTTGTCTCTTCTCGTCTGGGCCGTTGAAGGCTGCGGAGATCAGGTTTCCGAGGTGCTCTGGGCCGTTCAATAAGGGTGACCCATGTGTGAAGCTGCAGGGTAGTTTTTCTGCTGCCAGCCGTGCTTCACCCAAAGACATTAGATCGGGCTCTGAAGAGATGGGGGCATTTTGGACTTGGGCCATACCAGCACATTCAGCTGCAGATGGTTACAGGAACAGATAACTGGTCCTGCAGAAATTCCAGGAAGTCTGATCACCCTGGAACATAGATCCTATTCACATCGTCTGTAACCTGAGAGCAGCTCTTCGGAGCTGGGATTAGCAAAAGTATTTGGCTTCACCTGCCCTACTCCCAGGGAGCTGGTGGGCCAGTGCTAAACCCCTGCCGGTGGGGAAGAAGAGGAAGGGCTTTCTGCAGGCTAATGCTGGTCCTGGCATGGGAGAAACTCGCTTCTGCTCTTGTAATAGCCATGGAGAGGTGTGAGCAGGGGCTTTACCTGGATAACTCCCTGCCTGGATCAGTGAAAGGTATGAAATCTATATATGATGGGTCACATACACCTTGCACACCCAGACTTGTCTGCAGGGTCAGGCACATGCACGGACGTGCTCTTGCCTCACCACCCCAAAACATCACCACCAGCAGAGATGTGTAAAGCAGGGGGTTGCATGGTGGGATGGGGTAAGCAGGGCGTATGAATACAAAGCACACACTGCCTCTGCAGCCACTAGCAGGGGAAATGCTGAAATCTGCACCTGGAAAATACCCTTTTTCTTTGCTGGGGTTTATCCTGCTCCCTGAGACTAGGCAGGGACCTGGGTTGCCTGCCCCAGCCCCTGCCCTGGGGGATGGCACCTGGTCCCAGAGCAGATCCGGGGGCTCCCTCCCCAAGGAATTGGTTATTAGCCATCCCGAAAGTGATGCACAATTCCTGCAGGCTGGGCAGGGAGATGCCCTATGACCACCACTGGAAGAGGTGAGCACAGATGTGTGGGAAACCCCTGCCTGTCTCTGGAGTTTGCTACATTGCTTCTGGAGTTTGCAGCGTTGCCTCCCAGGAAAAAGAGCTGAGAAGTTGCCTGGTGCCGAGGAGTCAAGCTGGAAAGCTGCAAAATGAACTGATAAACTGGATAGAAACAGTCACTAGGGCGTACTGCACTCACCAGGGTTGGAGCCAAGTCAGATGTTTTGTGGGGCCTGCTGTCTAAATTTCTGTCCCAGAAGACTGGAAGCTGGTAAATATGATACCGATCTTTGAAAGAATGACCTGGGAAGCTAAAGGTCAGTGAATCTTACTTCTGCACTGTGCAAATTATCAATATTGTAATAAAAGACCAAATGAATAGACATGTGCATGTTTGCCTGTGAGAAGGTTAAGATGACTTCTCGCTGCAGAGGTGGTGCCTCTCCAGTGCAGCTAGCTGAAGGAAGAAACGTGTGTGAAAATCAGGGAGAGTCTCTTGAAAGAGTGTCCTTGATTTTCCAAAATCTCCTGACAAGCTCCATCACTAAAAGCTCTTATTTTGTCACAGCCTGAGCAAGAATGTCATTTCATGAGCTAGGAATGGGTGGAGAAGCAGACTTTGCAAAGGGGAGATGCTAGCAGGTTTAAATCTAGCTAAAGGAAGTATTTTTCTACGGTGTGTAACTAAACAGCGGCACTCACTGCCATGCAGTGTTTGTGAAGGCCAAGTGCATTAAAGGCTCCAAAAGGCAAGCAAATAAAGCCACGGGGGACAGGTTCATCCAACATCCACTGTCTGTCAGCGGCTGGGAGGTATCTGAAGCACAGCCCGGACACATATTTCAATTTCTGCTATTTGTGCTGACCCATGTCGTACTGGCTATGAAGGGGTGGGATGGGATAAGTGAGCTTGATTTTTCTTTGTGTCCCCCCACCCCAGCAGTTGTTGTATTCTGATGTTCCTTGGGCTTTTCTTGGCATCTCTTTCTCAAAGACCCATTTTGCTCATGCCTGAGCCCATAGCTGGATGCAGAGGCATCCCTGTGCTGCTTGAGCGGTCCTGCACGCTGACGGGGCTGGGGCAGGCTGGGGGTCAGGGCAGGGGATATGCATGGGTAGATGATGGGAGCAGGCTGGTGTGGTCCTCACAGAGCCTCTGGAAGAGCTCAAGCATGACAACACAGTGGCTCAGCCCCTGCAGGGATGGGGGTCCCATGGAGGTGAGGAAGGGTGCCCTGGAGGATGGATGCCCCTTGAGCACCAGCAGTGCTGCTGCCCCAGTGATTTTTTTTTCCCTAGCAAACCCTGAGGGACAGCACTGGCCCCTGCGAAACCCGAGGCCACACCAGGTTGATAACAGTATTGTGGAGATGGCTGCAGGGTCAGAATACCAACCCCAGCCCCTGCAATACCAGGAGGGCTTCCAGACACCCCAAACCAGCCATTAGAGACACGCTCGGCTGAAAAGCAGGCGCTGGAGAAGACACACAAGCAGGCTGGGCCAGGGGGGCCACGTATTTGGGGAGGGACGAGCTTCTGGATCAGTTGCCAGACAAAGGTGGGCAGGTTCGAGTGCTTCACCCTGCTCTGCTCCGGCAGACAAGCTTGTAGAGCAGTTGGCCTGGGGGCAGCAGCTGCGTTAATCCTGGCCCTGCTCTTTATCTAAGGCTCTGTCCGAAAAAATGAGTGTGTGCCTTGCACACCCTCCTGAGCTTTCTGTTCCCCTGAGCCATGCAATGCAGAGAGCATGGCACGGAGGGACAGATCTGATCTTCTGGTCTCCCCTTCTGCCAGGACCTTGCTGAAGAAGCGTGTGTCCAGCCCAGATCCGTGGCCAAACCTGGAATAGGGCTTTGAAAGCGAGATGGCCACCCTTGAGTCCAGAGAAGCAGTGAGCAACCAGGTCCCCAAGTCACTTGTTCCCGTATTTTATTGCTTCCCGGGCTGCAAAGCATGTGTGTCTGCTGCATTTCATCATCTGTTCTCTGCAGAACTGAAACCCATCCGCTCTCAAAAGCCTCCATGCAGGTGTGCAGGTCGAAATGCACCTCGAGCATCTCTCCGACAACCCAAAGCCACTGCTGCCTTTCGCTCGGAGGCAGCTTTTCTAGACCTTGAATCGCGCCTGTGCCCCTCTCTTGCATTTCCTCCACATTGTCAACAACTGCTTTGAAGTGCAGACAACAGAGCCGTGCCCATATCGCAGTGATGGACTTGCTCCTGCCATGCACAGAGATAGGCTTCTTCCCCTCTATTCACTGCCCCTTTGCTAAAGCCCATAAGACTGTTTGCCAACTAAGCCCCCTTTTGTTCTGGGAGCTTATGCTCAGCTCATGTTGTTTCCACAGTTGCCTAAGGCCCTTTCAGTTCTGTTGCTTTCCAAGGGAAAAGACCCTGTCTTGTAAGTGTGACCCCCAGTCGTCCTTCCTAGAGGCATTTTGCCGCGTTCAATGTGCAGACCCTGCAAGCCCAGTTTCAGCCGAGTCTGGAGCAGTGGGGAACGTACCTGGTGGTGTCATGACTTATAACTCCACCAGGTTTCATCCCTTGCCTTTAGATACTGCACAAGACCCTTCATATAACAGACCCTTAGCATCTGGTATGGCAACCTCAGGAGGGATGGATTCAGGTTTGAACGACCAGGTGAATAACACTGTAAAATAAATGGGTACAATTATTATAGCCCTGCAGAAAATCCACTGTTGCTGTGTATGGTGTTGATTGTTTAGTCTCAGAAAGGATGGAGGAGAACCTGAAAAGGCCCAGAGAAAGGTGCTGAGTATGATCAGAGATGTGGACTAGCAGCACGAGGCCACACTGGTCCAAGTCTGGGCCGGCATGGGGAGCCTGGCACTTTGGAGAACTGAATATTTTGAGGTTGCAGAGAGAAGTCCTGCAGCGATCAAAAGGGACTTCAGGGCACTGGGGCGACTGGTTCAAGGATCGGGAGCACAGGTAGTGTTTTCCTCTATCCCTACAGTGACAGGGAAGCGATGATCTTAGAGGTCCTTTCCAACCTCAATGATTCTATAATTACTTCAGACCTCTATGTCTCCTCATCACCCCCAAACTGGTCACTAGGGTGGAGTTACCTACAAGCACTCCCCGGGGTCTGAGCCCCTGGTCCATTTCACATGAGTGATTTGCACAAATAATTAATTATGCTAGCTGGTCCCAGATGTGGAGACCCAGATCTGTGGTGCACCATGCACACCTTGTAAGCAGGCTGATACTGAGCTGAGGACTGAATTTGTGGCTCACCGAGCTCTGGATTTCAGAGCTGCTGCCTGCCCATCTGCACTTGGGGCAGTTTCCTCTGCCTCTGGACAGACTGTTCCCCATGGGAGCTGCCCATGCCAAGCAGAAAGCAAGGGCTTTATACATCGCCCACTCCACCCAGGTGTGGGAGACACCAGTTTGTTGGTCTTGATGTGCTCAGCTTTGACTCTAGCTCACCCAGACTAGAGAGAAGACAAATCTCTGTGGCCGCTGGAAAGCAAGATCTTTGGTTTTTAGGAGGACACATTGCATCAAAGCTGGGGAGAGACAGCTGGGGGGAAGCTGATATGCCTCTGTCCCACAGGGTTATCAATCTGTATTGACCCTAAACAGAAGAGATGCTCTCTGCACCAAGTCTTGGCTAATTTTTCCAATCCCACCGCACAGCACCACTTCACTTTGGAATGACCCCAAGGAATGGTCAGATGACCATAGTCATCATGGCTGGGGTGCTGCCAGGCTGGATGGGGACTGAATGTCAGGGACAGGGATCTCATTGATCAGAGACCGTGTCATTGTTTGATGAGGGCTTTCCTCTGCCACCAGAGCCACCCCTGACTCAAAACTCCTTGGAGCTGGGCAAGGAGCTGCCATCCTGTCCATGCAGCCAGCCTCAGGCTGCCCATGCTTGGCTGATAATGAACTTTGAGCTGCTTCATGGAGGCTTGGAGCAGAGATGGGACAGAAGGAAGCACAGACCTGGGAGCCAGGGGGATGGGTGATTGCAAGGCTGGACGTCTTGGTTTGGAGAGATAAGGTTTAGGTTTGTGCAGAGCTCTTCAGCCGGGCAGCACCAGCCAGTGACTGGGGCAGCCCATTTGCTTTAAGGGCTCGAAAGCTTCAGGAGGAATTTGCTGGAGCAAATTCAGTGCTACTGTCACAAGTAGCTGTTCACTAGGGGATGAGGACCAGGCCTGGCTGCTGGACCAGTTTTGGTTCCTGTTCATGATACTCTTTTATGTTCTTCATTTGGGTGTTAGTAGCTGAAGGATTGAGTTAATGATCCCTCCAACCCTGGGACCAAAGGAAAGCCCCAGGCTTCCCATGTCTCTTTGCAGGTGCTAGAAATCACCTTCTTTTCCTTCCTTCATGGTCCCTTCATGGCCATGGGCCCAGTGCTCATATCTCTGTGCCTTCCTGATACCAAGAGGCTGCAAAGCATCCAGATCTAGGCAAAATCCTCAACACAGCTGGGACAAATGCTGGTCCTGGATCCCAAAAGACTTTTGGGTGGGAATGAATGAAGGCTCCTTGCAAATGCTGGGCAGATACTGCCCAAATAAGTGACCACAAATATTCAATTACAGTTTGAAATGCATTTGCGCCAACGTGCTCTCTTGAGAATGAGCTTTCCTAGGCAAACACTCAGAAAACCCACATAGTAAGCTCAATTGCTCCCTGAAAACAAATTTCTGAATCATTTAAGTAACCACTAATGGTGGGAACTGGGGATCTGGCATCTGAGACACTATCTTCAAAAGGCAATCAGAGCTCGCTGCTTGGCAGGGATAAGTGGGGCAAACGGCCTTCCTCACCCCAGACCTGGTCTTCAACCCCTCTAGCCCCATCCTCTTGTTCCATAGGATGGCGAGGGTAACACCCGGGCTGAAGCCATCTCTTTGGAGTGTCCGTCCTTCTTTGGTGTGTTTCTGCTTCTGTGCTGGCCCAAACAGGAGGCCATGCATATGAACGATGAGACAACGAGCACCTGGGTAGACCCAGGCAGGATCCCATCCAAGTGGCTGCCTCTAGCTGGAGGCTGATCTCTGCGGGATGTGGACACGCTTCTTGCTTGTCAGTCTTCCCTACCCTGGTGCTTTTCCATGCCCTGGCACCCCGGGTCAGCCCCCTGCCCAGTGCCCAGCACCTTCCCCGGGTGGCCGTCTAAGGGACCTGCTCCAGACCATGGCGTGATGGGGCATTTCCCCCGGACGGGGAGACTCAGAGCCCAGCCCTGCCATTGCCTTGCAGAGCCAGCTCTGCCAGTGGGGGGAGCGTGACCTTGTGACTCCCCACAAATCCCAAATTAATTAATCCCGGGGACGCTGGGGCGGCATGAACAGCCCGTTTGATTTCTCTGCAATTTTTTCCTGGGGCTCAAAGGGATTAGTGCAGGCGGGAACAGGGAAACATAACAAGGGGCTCAGCTTTCAGCTCCCGCTCCCAGCCAGCAGACTTCTGTTCTTACCAGAGGTATTAGCAGCAGTAATCCACAATGTCTCCGAGTGCTATCTGTGTGCGGCATCCTCTTCCTCTCCCCCCGCTGCTCCCACATGTGTGTTCCCATACTCAGCTCACTCGTGTGTGTTCATGTCCTGCTTGACAAACTCACACCATCACAACCCTCTTTGACATATGCCCCTCCATGCGCATCCCACACCCCTGTATCCTAAGGCATATGCAACGTCCCACACGGCGCTCACCCACGTTACCGTGGGGCCATGCACTTCTTCCACATCTGTCCCCACAGCCTAACACACTTTATGTGCAACCCATTGATGTGTGCTCTCATGCATATGTTCTTTATCATGTAAACCCCACTGGGCTCGGACACTTCTGCATCCCTCCCCAAGCAAGTCTCACTCACGCAAACTCACACGTGTGCTCATAGCCTGCCCGTCATAGTCTCATCACCCTCCTCACATGCTTTGCACCAAATACTGGCTCATCTCTGCAAGGTCAGCCTGCCCATGTTGTAGTCTATGCGCTCAGGTCATTTCTCCTATGCCATTCTTCCATGACTCCTTGTTGAGAGTGTTAGGCATGCTGGTCCCTGCTGAGAACTACACCATGGAAGTGGTGCTCCAGAATCAACATAAAAGGCTCAAACCCTTTCTTAGAAGGAGTTTCGTCACAGCCTGAGTGGGTACCAACTACAAGGACCCATGAAGACATCTGGGCTTGGTATCATCTCAGTACAAAGAAGCCTTCAGTGGAAATGGCTGAGCTGCCACCATCTGCTTCCTCTGACATATCTGCTAGCACTGTTGCTGTCTGGCACACCTTTTAGTATCCCTGGGGTAACCGGGAGCAGAGGGCATTGCTGTGGCCCAGTAGGCTTGAGCATCTCTGGGAACACTTGGGGTCACTTGATTTCTAGGAGTGATGCTATCTCCATGAGGCTGAGTGACCAGCTGCAGTGCCTGGCTGTGACTGCTGAGGTCCTAACTAATAGGGGAGTGAGGATGGATGTATTTAGTGGCCCATGGGTACCATTCATTGCCTGGTATCCAGTGCTTCTTCATCCTGCCAGGAAGATGTGAAGACCTAGATGGTCTTAAGCACAGTCATCCTTAGGATAAGGAGAAGCAGAAAAGTGTGGAGTAGACAAAAGTAACAGGATTTTGTTAAAACATCAAATCACAGGGGTGTGAGAAGTGTCCCTTGACTGGGCAGGGAGGAATAAGCCCTCCAGAACTCAGCTGAGCTCATGTGCCTGCTAACTCAGAATAGATCTGTGCAAGATCTCAACCCTGTGCCTGAAGACACAGTGAAGGGTTGCTGCAGATTATTGGGACCCTCCTAAAAATGATCAAGTTCTCCACCAACCAGAGCTTTGCTCAACATCTCTGGAAAAGCAACTGTTTGAAACAGTAGGGAAGATCTGCGAAGGTAAAAGAAAAGAGTTTCTCATGAATTTTGTCCAAAGGCAAATGGACCAACTGATTGTTGATGAGGGAGGGAGGGAGGGAGGGATGGCAAAGCCACAGATGGAGGTGTTGATGAGGGAGGGATGGCAAAGCCACAGATGGAGCACGTACAATGGCCTGGCTATGCCTTGTCTTTGGGGGAGTACCAAGTGTAGGTGGATGAGGAGCCCCACATGGGTTCAGTAGCCCCAGGGGTGCAAGGAGAGAACTGGAGAGGAGATGGCTGCTGCTTTGGTATGCTCTGCCAACGGGTGCACTGTGGGTGCCAACGATGCCACTGCCACCTCCCAAAAGGAGGCCACCAAACAGCAGCAGGACCCATAACAGGAAGAGCTGTTAAAGAAACTACATCTCTGAAATTCATGTCACACCTCCGAGGGGAAGAGATTCCTGCTGGGGGATGATTGTTTAATCCTATAAAAGAAAAAAGAAAAAGGGTATAACAGGACCTTGCAGCCTGAAATTGAAGCTCATCAAAATCTGACTGGAAATGAGGAAGAGATGTTATCATCTGGGAGATTAACCACAGCAACAATCCACTGAGGGATTTGGGGACCCTCCAGCACAGTGGAGGCCAGGCTGTCCCTCACTTTATCCCCACCCTGGGTCCAGTCTGGTGTCTTTTTTACAAGAAATTCTCTGAACGTTAATGTCTCAGTGACAGGAAAATTGCTATACTCTGACAGCCCAACTTGGCTTTATTGCTGCATCCTCACATCCCTTTCAGGGTGGGCTTGCTTACCTCCTCCCTGAGGTATGAGGATGGACAGCAGAGGCATTTGCTGATCTCTCACCCTCCAAGGGAAGCTCACAGTGATGGATGCTTTCCTTTCCCCACCTTCCCACCTGGTTGCTCCACTCCTGTGGCAACCCCAGGAGTATGAAACCTGCAGAGCAAGAGCCAGTGTGAGGCTGATGCCTACTAAAGGGCACCAGTAAATCCTCCACCGCTGCTCTACACATAGGCACATGGGAAGAGATATGCATTACCCCCCTACTGAGAGAAAGTCAACCTCCAGAGCCCTGTCAGCAGTGCTTGGGCTGGGGCAGAGGAGAGCGCAGCAGATGGTGATGCTAAGCAGAGTCAGAAACTCCCTGGATCAGGGAATTTAGTGGAGTGCTAATGCCAGGGTAAGTTCAGCCTCGGTTAAACCTCTCGGAGACCACAACTGCATGTCTTCCTTGGGCTGCCTTGCCAGCTCCTGATCCTCTGTTGCAGCCAGAATTGGTATCTCAATTCCCTTTTGTCCCTCTGCTATTCAAAAGAATGACCTACATTGAGTCCTTCAGAAGAAGGACCCACCTAACCTGGAGCCTGGGTTAGGCAGGGGATTCAGGTGCGGAGAGGACTCTTGGATGCTAATGTGGGCTCAGGAAAGCTGAGAAGCAGGTGACTGTAGGAACCACTTAGCGATGCATTTCTTCATATGCTGGAGACAACATATTCTGCACCCAGGTTGTGGTGGGGAAGCCGTGAGGGCAGGCATCTGTTTGGCTGCAGGCACTTGTCTGGACGGAGGCACCTTCTGTATGGCCCCCGGTACCTACTGGTCCTAGGCACGTCTTAGCAGAGTGGGGAAGTCTGAAGGCAACATTAGAGGCTGTTAAGCTCCAGATAAGCTCCGTGGAGAAGCAGGTGCCCCACGTAGGTGTTTTGAACTGCTCTTCAGAGATACACTTTATCTATCTAAAGAGCTCGGGTGCTGGGCTGGACCAGATGCCTGGCTTGAAAGAACTTCACTGCCCACTTGTAGTGCTGGACATGAACATCAGAATGAAATAACTAAAAATGCCCCCAGAAAACTCCTCTAGCACTTCCACATGAGCTGTTCTTCAGAGAACACTTTGTCTATCTAGAGAGCTCGGGTGCTGGGCTGGACCAGATGCCTGGCTTGAAAGAACTTCACTGCCCACTTGTAGTGCTGGACACGAACATCAGAATGAAATAACTAAAAATGCCCCCAGAAAACTCCTCTAGCACTTCCACATGAGCTGTCCTTAAAGATATTTTTTTCAGTGGGTGGGTGGGGGGGTTGCTCAGCTGCTTTCCTGTGGGCATCTCCAGAGGAGGGAGTTGGAGGGAGGACTTCTTGTGACCAAGAAGGCATGTCATCGTTGAGCATAGGGTGAGGGGTGACTGGAGGTGATGGTCACAGTACAGGATGGAGAGAGTTGAAACTGCATCCTGGGGAGCAAATTGGTGCATTGTGGGGCTAACACAGTGAGCTCAAGATTGCTGAGAAGCCGCTGCAGAGGAGACACCACCAACTTCCTAAAGGAGAAAGTCCCCCACCAAGAAAGCTTTCTTTCAATGTTTTTTCCCCAGGGAAAAAAAAAAAAGATTTTTTTTTTTCTCCAGTTGCCAGTGGGAAATTGCAGGATGAGATGGAAAGTCCAATTGTGTGTCAAACTCAGCTTTGCAGTTTCAAAGCCTTTCTTTTGAAACTGGAAATGGGAAATTTCCCCTCTTTCATCTCAGTTTGCTGCTGAGGGCAATGAGATGACTCATGTCCTGGAGTTTTTCTTCTCTGCCTTTTCCCCATTTTATTTCCCCTTCATTTTCTCCAACTGCAGGAAAGTTATTCAGTAGGAAAAGGACCACTGAAACCATGACACCTTGTCACCCGGTGACTTCCCCAGCACTGCTGAAATTCTGAGACATTTTAAATGGAAAAGAACCAAGAAAGAAGGAGGGAGGACTGAAACCGGTGATTTATCAGAAATAAAGAAACTTTTCAGAGACCAGAATTTACATTTTCATTCATTTTGAAGCAAAATAACTTTTCTGATTTGCTTCACATCAAAATTTGCCTCCCCACAGGGAACATTTTCTAATAGAAATGATCTCACTTTAATATTTTGGCAGGATTTTCTTGTGTGTTTTTTCTCCTTGGAACTGCGCTAATGCTGGGCTGTAAAAGATGACGGACTGGCGAGCTGTGTGGGTGCTGAAAGGGCTGAAACCGCTGCTTTGTAGCTGCAAAACTCACTTGTACATGTAATCGGTGGAGCCTCCTCCAAGGTTTTGCAAGGCCAGGGTTATGCACAAGTCAGGAGCAGCTGGGGCTGCCTGCACCGCCTGGTGCAAAACCTTCACAAGGAGTTCGGTGGTGATGCATTTTAAAGCAGGACCCATTTCCCTAGCCGAGAGGGAGCCCAGGAGCGAGGGCTGGTGGAAAACGAGTGTACCCATCTCCCCCCACCCAGCGGAGAGCGAAACAGCTGCAGTTTTCCTAGGAATTTTCATGGGTACTTAGTGCCAAAGGGCTACAAGAAAGGGTTAAAGTGTTTTCGGTTACGCAGTGCACAACAAACAAAGGGGATGTGGTAATCCCTCCTGCCACAGAGTGAAAAGTTCACTTGATATGCTACTTTACACTGATTCTCACAGACTCTGGGATTAAACCGGACACACTCTGACGTCCAGGTTTTCTAGCAAAGGGCTCCAGCCCAGCCTGCCACATTCACTTCATATTTGGGAGCATATTCTCTGAAAATCCTGCTGACAGATGAAGAGCAGGAAGACAGCCAGTTTCCCATGGAACAATAACTCCATGCAAACCGCATCTTGCGGCGCCCAACCTGGCCTTGCTGGGGTGACTGCTGGGGATGTCGGCTGGAGCAGCATCTCTGGGTCCCGGCCAAGCCCCAGGTGCTGTCAGCCAGGATCGTCCTTCTGGTGCGTGTCGCAGGGTCTTGCTTTTACGCCCTGGCTCCCCGCCAGGCTTTGGGGCTGGGCTTTGCGCCGCATTAACGAGTTACATGCCAGGGAGCTTTTGCTGAGTTGGGGGGCAGGGGATATGGGAGCCCAGCGCTGGGGTGAAGTGAGATGCCTTGTGCGATGGTTGGGCTGGGATGCTGAGAGAGCCGCTCTCCCTGGATGCCCCTGGCATCGCTCATTTCCATGCTACTATGTCTTAAAAAGTTCTTGCAGAGTGGCCTCGTGTATAGGAACAATTATCAGAGCTCCCCTACTTGCACCTCTGTCAACGCTGCAAGGTCCACAACAGTTCAAAGGCCAGTGGCAGGTGAGCACGTTCAGGACATTTGTTTTTATGGGATGCTGGAGCTACTTGGCAAAAAAATGACAATCTGACTATTGGGGAGGACAGACTTCTTTCAGCTACAAGGGGACGACTGCCCTTCAGGTGTTCTGGGTTTGCACTCTTCAGCTGGATGGCAGGGTCTACCCAGCTGGGAGATGTTGCAGTGGCCTTTTCAAATTCAATGCTTTTTCTTTTTTTTCGGATGAAACACTGAAAATTTCTTCTGAAAGCAGATGTTTTAATGAAAAGGACGCATTCAGGTGAAAATCTGATTATGTCTTGAAAACCTCCCTTTGGTGGATGATTTCTGACCAGTTTTTCTACAGATGCTGTTCAAGGAACACAGTGCAAAACTTCCCTCTTGTTCAGTTCTTCAGCTATTTCCCTGCTTAGGGGCACCAGCATTAGCTCCTCTGTCAGATTCTGACCCAGTGGGTGTGAGAGTAGGAGAGAAGCTGCCCTGGTATACCCATGCCAAGGGGATGCCACGCAAGGTCCCTTTTTGGTTGTTAACATGAGCCTACCCACCTGGCTGTTCCCAGCTGCTCCCTGGAGCAAATACTTTGGGTTTGAAAACAACAAGAACAAAAAGAAACGTCTCATGGAGACATGTTCACCAAAGGCTGCAGCCTGCAAGGCTGGTGTGACCAGCACCAGTGGGAGGCTCTGCTCTGGCCCCAAAGCATGCTGTGGACATGCACAGGATGAGCCAGGGCAGCTACCTTTTTAAAATTTAAAAAAAAAAAAGGTTATCTTTCCCCTTCATAGATGTCCAGAAGGATTTTACTCCAACTTCTCTTGGGCTGCGATGAAGTCAAGCTCCAAATTCAGTTCAAGTCACAGCAGTGGTCCCAGTGTTATCCGATGTCCTTTTACATTTACCTCTGGGGTGTCAGGGGGAAGAGTATGTCCTGTTTTGACCCTTCTCTGTGGCACGACAGCTCTGAATGGAGATCTCTTTCCTAAAACTGATCTTCTCTCCTCTCCTAGGCCACTGCAGCTTACAGGGGCTGGGGATGACTCCTGGGGACATCCAGGACGTCCCCCTCTCTGAACCAGGAAAGGAGCTCGCCCTGGCATAGGAGACCTACGTGCTGTGGGTAGGTTAAGGCCAGCAGGGTGGGATTGGATGGGGAGAAGACCTCACCCCGCAAGAACCACAGAGATGGGATCTCCTGGGCCATGCACAGTGCAGCCCCCATGATCTGCTGCAGGTAGCATGTACCACCACCTCCCGCCCCATCACACCATGGCTTGGGTGATGCTGAAACCCAGCCTGTCCAAAACAGCAGGACCTTGATCCTGCAGAGCCTAAGGAAAGCTGGACTCAGGCCTGATCCTGCTCCATGCTCTGTGTCCCCAGCCCACGCCGATGGTAAGCTGAGCTGAGGGGGTTGGAGGCTTGCAGACCCTGCCCCATAGCAAATGTGACGGGCACAGCCACACGTGGGTTGCTCCCAGGATTGATGGAGCTGGGGTGGCATGGGGCGGCTGGGGTTTTTGGACAGCCGGGGCTTCCCAGCTGCCTCCCCCTGCTGTCCCCTGGCTGGGGGAGGAGAAGGTGCTTGCTAACCTCCAGCTGTCTGTCCTGTCTAGGCCAGGGTGTCTCTAGTTACAGGGTTAGTGGGGCAGTGAATTGTAAAATGCAGCCTTCTCCCGCCCCGTCCTCCTCCTCTCCTGCTCCTTGTCCTTCCCCCATGCTCTCCATCACTTGCCTCTTCCCAGAGTGGCCCACCATGCTCTACCCCCTCTCAACAAACCTCACCCCTCACCCTCACAGTCTCCCCCCCCCTCATCATTACATGGGATGGGACATGAGGGAGAAAATGGGGAAATAGGATGAAACAGGAAATGGCAAAATAGGATGAATAGGAAATAGGTGGGGAAGAAGCAGTAGGAAACCTGCTGCTCCTATCCCTTTGGGAACTGTAGGGGAACATCTGGCTTCCAGGGAAAAGGGAGATTTGGAAGGAAATGGCCACTAAGGCAGTTTCCTCCCAGCTGAAAAACCTCCTGGAAGGACGAGACTCCATCCTAAAGCCAGGCTGCAGAGACCCCCTCTGCCGAGGCATTCGCATGGGTGCAGCACCGCATTGGCCGGGGTACGTGCAGGCTCACACACAAGCACTGTGAGAGCCGGCTGGGGGTTTCCGAGCCCTTTCGTCATCCTCCCAGTGGCACTGCACCAGCCGGGGTTTCAGAGAGCGCCCTTCAGTGTCGGGAGAGGCAGCTGCAGCCGGGTGTTGGGGGACGGGGCGGGAGGGAGGAAGGGGAGCTGAGCGGCTCCCAGCTGGGGAAGGCGGCTTTAGGTTTTGGCTGGACCTCAACAGCAGCTCTGCTGGCAGCATTGGTCTGGGAGATGCACTGCACCTCATCCTCCGGCCAGATCCAGCCTGCTCCAGGCCCCCCGCGCAGCCACTTGTGCTACTGTGCGCTGCCAATCCCACGCCGAGCGGCCGCAGCGCTGGGCTGATGCCACACACGCAGATGGGTCCCGGTGACCCATCTCCCCGTCTCTGCAAGCAGGAGGGGATGGTGAGCACGGCCACATTCCTTTCACCCTCACCCTGAGGGTCTGGGATGCTTTTGGGATGAGGTGCATGTTGGGGAGCCAGCTGGGGTGAGGGGTTTGTGCCTGTCCTGCCTGGGACAGGGCAGCAGGGTGGAAACACAGCACACAGGGCAGGTTTCTACCATGTCACCTGTTGCACTGCTGGGAAACATTCAGATGCTGCAGGTGAAAGAGAGGGAAAAGACCCCGTGAGGAGGCACATCTCCAGCTCTGGCTGGGTCCCAGCGCCTGGGTGACAGCCGCGGTCCTGCCATCCCCACGGCCGAGTGGCCTCGCAATGCTCCGATGGCACTGCCGAGCGAGCACCGGGGGGATGTGGGAACAGCTGCCGGACAATGCTGTGCAGCTGTGTGCTTTCACGCTGGGTAATGCACCAGAACCACACTGCAGTGGGCTGCTGTCCTGCCTGTTCCTATGGAAACTCCTTTCAAAGGAGAGAGGCAGACAGACAAACATCCACCAAGTGGTGCCGGGTGCTGGTGATCCCTCGCAGGAGCTGGGGTTCAGATGCTCTTGCAGCCCTGGTGCTGGCTGGGCTGGTTGCAGCAGCCGCTGTGACCCCAGCGTGGGGCTGTGGGAAGCATGGCCAGCCAAGGGGGGTGATTCCTGCGGTGCTTGAGCCCCCTGGAGGGACTTTTGCTGAATCCCCACAACCTCAGGGTAGCAATGTAGGTAGTTAAATAGGGAAATGAGCTACTGAAGGAGAGGGGGCAGTTCACAGCCCTCTCTCAAGTTTGGGGGCTGGAGCACTGTGGCAATGGGATGGAGGATGTCTGGCCATCCACAGCTGTGCAGGCAGTCACAGAAGACCAGAGGCAGCAAGGAAAGATTTGGAAGGGGGAAGGGATCTGATGTGTCTCTTTTCCTAGTGCATGGCACTTTCCATCCCTGGAGGTGAAAGGATGCTCCGTGCATGAGAGGCCGGGGTGGTTATCCACCACCCTGCGGGTAAAGCCATGCTGGGGGAGTGCATTTCTGGCACAGAGGCTTCGTCCTGCATCTGCAGTCCAGGAAGAAAGAGCCCTGCAAAGAGCCATGGTGGGGTTTGCAGCCGGCTGGCATAGATGCAGGAGGGACCAGGTGGGATGTGAGTGGGGAGGCAAGGAGCAGGGCTCCGTCTGTCTGTACTTTCTACAGGGCGCAGGGACCAGACCATGGGAAACCACTTGAATTTCCATAGCAGGATGGTGATTAAGTGTGGCAACCATGCGCCTGCCTCAGAGAGCAGATCTGTAGAGCACGGGAGGCAGATGCGCCCTCAGGGAAGAGCTGTCCTGCTGCCCTGGAAATTGCAGAGGTTTAATTAAGTCCATGACATGTTGCAATGCAAGTCTCCCCTGGCCCAGGCAGCAGCTACAGGATGCTCAGGGCTTGGTACGGAGGACAGGGATGCTGAGACCTGACCTCTCCTCTCCTCTCCTCCTACTGCAAAACAACCCAAAATAGAGTTTGTCATCTGAACACATTCCTCCTCCTACTGCAAAACAATCCAAAATAGAGTTTGTCATCTGAACACATTGGTGCAGGCTCTGCCAGTGGGCCAATGTGGCTTTTTGAGTACTAGCTCCCAGCTCCTGGTCTTGCAGGTGTCCCAGGGAGGTGGGAGCGTGCGAAGGAGAGGTATCAGGTCTGCACAGCAAGTTGAGAAATGCAGCGGTGAGACAACCCTCATACAGGGCTTGGGGGAAAGGCTGACACATGCTCTCCAGTCGAACCACGCTCTTCCTCACCCTCTCCTTCCAGACTGGATCAGCTCCTGCCACGGGATCAGTGGCAGCTGGCAGTGCAGAAATGCATCATGGTGACTCAAACCACAGCCCCAGGGGTCAGCTCTAGCCAGGGGGACAATGCTGGGGGCGATGCTAGAAGGAGCCTGGCAGGGACAGTGGGAATCAGGGCAGACATGAGGGTGAGCTCTGGCATGAAACATTGCTTGGAGCCTCCTCACTCACATCTCTGTTAGCAGTGCTTTCTTCTCTTTGCTTGCAGAGAGTAGATGGGACCTCTGCAAGCCAGTGTGGGACAAGGCTGACAGCATCAGCCTTGACAACCCCAGTGCACCCTCTGAGCTCAGAATGCCTGCTTTGGCTTCCCAGGGTGAGGGCAGGTGTCCTATAAATATCTAATTTGCCCAGTGTGCACTTGGAGCAGCAGTGCCTTGGGCCAGCCAGTAGCTGCTGAAAATGGAGAGCCTCCTCCCACACCACCCTAGGGACAGGGCAGTGCCACGGGGGACACTGTGGTCTTTCAGAGCGGGACTTTGCTGGCCCAAGTGGGGACTGCAGCTGTGTGGGATGGGTGGCAAAGCTGCTGTGGCTTTACTGGAATGGGAGTGTGGAGGCACCTGCTTGGGCTGAAACTAAACACAAGTGATGTAAGGCAATGAGTTAATACCATCTTGCCTGGGCTGCCAAATGGCTTCAGATGGGCCTTTGCCTTAATGAACCCATTTCTCTGGGCAGAGGGGGCTGGAAGTGATGCGGGTAAAGCCATCTCCTGGTCACATTTAATTAGGTTTCTGTGTTGTTTGGACCTCTGACTGCTTCTGAGGAGTGCTGGTCAGTGAGTCTCCATCATTAGGATGTGCACAGCGTGCTCATCAGACAGGTATTGCTCTCCTGTTTCATCACAGTCCAACTCTGGGACAAGATCCTTACCTGGGTATGGAAGGTGGTGAGTGAGTCCCTCATTGTTCAAAATGAGTTTTAGCAAGCAGGGAGATCAGATGCTTCCCAGAAGATTGGTACCTGTTAAAATCTGAACTGGTATTAACTTTTAATGAGGCTTCAGCAGCTTGAAACTGTCTGAGCATACATTGGGTTTCTGCCTTGGAATAACACTCATATCCGTCCCGGTGAGCTCCGAGACATCTGGGCAGACAAGCATGCCCACAGGTGACATTGCTGCTTGATTCTACAGATGCCCAAGTCAGAGGGCTCCCTGATGGACTCAGCAAATCATTTTGGGACCATGATGTCCAGTTGTCTCTTGAGAACCTTGCAGATGTGCTGTCAAGGTCATGCATCTGTCACGAGCTTAATCGTGCCAAGATTATTGGAGATACCCCAAGTCAACTGCACAAACGTGGGCAGAGCTCACCTATACGCTCATCCATTTCATCTTGAGTTCAGATTTCTTTCACCCCTGAAATAGCCTGGTTGCCACAGAGACAGGCAGCAATCGTTTTTGATCACACAAATGTCTTCCCATCTTGTACTGCAGTTGCCCATGCAGCATTTGAGCAGTGCACAGACACCTTTACGTGGGAGGCTTTCTGCTGGAAGGGATTGAGCTGCATGTAAAGATGGCTCAGCTCCTGTTGCCATGTGTTGTGGGGATATAGTCTTACCTGCAATCATGTTAGCTTGGGCAGGCTTAAATCTTGTCTTTGCTTGATTCAATCACATCTAGCCTTGGAAGGAAATTGTCCTGAATATATAAAGACACCAGGACTAATAAATATTTCTGATGGATAAGTTTCTCTGAGTTTCTTTTGTGAGCTCAAGAGGCTTCCATCCCAACAAATAGTAAAAGTCAGGCAAAAATGCCAGGAGGTCTGCATGGATGAACAAAGAGCTGCTAGCCAAACTCAAACACAAAAAAGAAGCACACAGGGGGTGGAGGTAAGGATGGATAACTGGGAGGAATACAGAAACATTGTCTGAGCATCCAGGGTTGAAGTTAGGAAAGCTAAAGCCCAACTGGAATTGAATCTGGCTGGGGATGTCAAAGACAACAAGATGGGCTCCTATAAGTCCATAGGCGACAGAAGGAAGACCATGTAATGTGGGTTCATTGCTCAACAAGATGGGGGACCTGGTTACAAAGGACATGGAAAAGGCTGAGGTTACAAAGGGCACAGATCAGGCACATGATGGACAAGAAAATCATCAGGAGTAGTCAGCATGGCTTCACCAAGGGGAAATCATGCTTGATCAACATGATAAACTTCTATGATGAAAAGGCTGGCCTGGTAGACAAGGGGAGAGCAGTGGACATTGTCTGCCTGGACTTCAGTAAGGCCTTTGACTATGTCTCCCGTAAGATCCTCATAGACAAGCTGTGGATGTATGGGCTGGATGAGCAGACAGTGAGGTGGACTGAAAACTGGCTGAATAGCCAGGCCCACAGATGGTGATCAGTGGAACGAAGTCTAGTTGGAGGCCAGTAACTAGAGGTGTACCCCAGGGATCAATGTGTTGGGTTAAACCTGGATGCATGTCCAATCTCCCAGAAAAGTGTCTATATCCAGCTCCTAGCAAGCAGCTGCTAAAAGTTGAAATCTTCTTGGGATAGCCTTGAGGAAAAGGTCCATCATCCCGTGAGTGCTTGCTTTTCATGGGACAGTTTGCTGACCCCAGGCCTTCACCACAGACTTCTGTAAGTCAGCGGTAAGGAATATAGTCCTCCACACAGTGATACAGCTCATCCCAAGAGAGATACTTAAAAGAGGTCACCACCAAGTATAAAGGGAGCTGAGGGACATATTTAGATATGGGCTTTTAACTTTTAGGCATTTGTGGCTGAGTGAAAAGGAAATGGTGAATTTACAGGCAAATACTCATAATTTCCAAGCATGTGATAAATCCAGTTAATGCATGGTTACAAGTAGCTGATGTTTGCCAGCTGCTTCTCTCCAACTAATTGCTATCAGACTATTGACTGACTTCAAATGGTCAGTGGCTTAGGGTGGATGGTGGGTGTGTAGAGCGGAGCAGCCCCTGTAGAGTGAAGGAAGGAGTTAATTTTAGCTCTTTTGCATAGCATATCACTTGCTAATTTTCAGCTGCCTGCTAAGACTTGATTTTAAACTGCTTTTCCAGTGTGGGTATCATCTTCTGACAAGCTGTGAAGAAGCAGGCGAGTGTGAGCGAGGCTGTCCAAGGGGAAGTGAGAAGTGGAGAAAGGCAGAATATTGTCTTCAAACGCAGCACAGAGAAATTGAGGACACTCCCCGTGAAGGCAGCCTGGAGTGGGTTGGGTATGAAGTATCTGCCTTGGTTGACCCATCCGACCTGTTCAAAGAGCCAGTCACAAACGTGTCCAGGACTGCAGACCCCCAGGAGCACTGGGCTCTTACAGTAGGCTCAGCTGGGCTAGGGACCTTGCTTGATGCTGTCCTAGGTATTATCCAGCCTCTCGTAAGGGTCATCACACTCCGTGTCCCATCTGTGGGATGCTTTCCTCCAGGTTGTGGTAAGCCCTGATCTGGCTCTTCCCAGAGGGGTCTCCGGAAAGCTGGGGCTTGGCAATGCAGTGAAAACACTTTGCTGCTGGTGTTTCCCCTATTAGCGCCTGTTTTTCTAGCTCACCAGGGCATGTGCATAGAGCAAGGAGGAAGGAGCTACCAGAAGTGTGGGATAAGGCCAGGCAGCCTGGGTCATCCCTGTAGGGTCCAACATGGACTGGTGGGCACCCGCTGCCTCCTGGCCTTTCAGCGCTTGCTAGACAAAGCCCGTCTCCTCAAGCTGAACCCTTGGATCCTCCCCTCACAGGCTCTGTTTTCAACTTAGCCCCGCTGTGACCTGAGATCAGAGTAAGGTGTGGGTCAAAGTTGCCTTTTCCCTTCATTGGGGTCCAAATTGGAGCCACCCCAGGGCTGCACCGTCTGGTGCTTCCTTCAGTGGGATGTTGAAGATAGCCAGAACACGGTACTGTTCCTTCTGCCCAGGTGAGCCCCCTGCATCTGGGCTGGGAGCAGGACCTGGAGAAGACACGTGGGTCTCAGAGGGATGGAGAAACATTCTCTGGAGTCCCGTGCCATGGCATCATAAGGGCTGCCCCATGGCATGAGCCCATGGCTGGCAGGGCTGCCCCCCGCCCCAGGATCTCCCACCACAGAGAAAGGAGTGAGAGCAGGCAGCAAGGGAGGGAGTGGGAAGGGAGGGGGCTGGAGGAGGAGAGGAGCCTTGAGAGGGAGGTTCGGCAGGTTTTGGAAAGCGCTGCGTTTGCACAATTCAAATGGCCTGAAAGGAGCTTGTGAAAGGAGGGGGTAGGGCTGGGCAGCAGCTGCCAGGGGAGTGAATGTCCCCGCTCCCTTTCCCTTAGTCTGCCTTTGTCACCTGCCCACAATTAGCCACAATTTATCACTCCAGGAGCCTGCAATAAGTCACTTGGCCGCCTGAGACTGCCCAGCCCCTCCGTTTCCAGAGTGCAAGTCTCCTCTTTCCCATGGGTAGGCAATTAGGCGACCGCCTACCCTTTGTGTGAGCTCAGGGTGGAGGAAGCTGCTCCTTCCCCACCGTCCCGGGCTCCCAGGCCAGGCAAGACCAGCTGTCCTCACCACCCTGCTCGTCCTGCTCGTGCTGGGCAGCAAACCCTGGTTGGGACTGAGGTCTCTGCCCAGTCGGGGGGGGGGCAGAAGCAGGCACTTTGGGTATGGTTCATTGTACCTTGCAGGAGAAGGTCCAGCCATGCTTCATGCCAGGCAGGGTGCAAAGCTCCCTGTGCTCCTCTCTCCATCATTTTACCCAGCTGGTTTTGTGCTCTTGGGCTCAAGGCCATGGTCAAGGGTCTTGGACGAACACCCGTCTTCCCCTCATATAGAGAGAGCTCATCTGGCTTAGCCTTAGCCAAAGACTCATGTGAGGAGAGCTAGGCTGAACGAGGGTGCTGGCGCAAAGTGATATGTTACGAGATGCCCTCAAAGTCCAGCCTTGCGTGCCACTGAGACTCAGGTTCCACATTTTGTTGATGCTCCCTGCTACAGAAAAGCAGCAACTGAGCATAAAGGCTGACGAGACAGTGCCTGGCAGGACCAACTTAGGACCACACTTCACACTAGCAAAGGCTGCCCTGGGATAGGAGTCACAGTCAGTTCAGCAGGGCCTGCAGGAGCTGGGCTTTTTCCATACCTCTGTCTGTGCATCTCGGTTGCAGCCCTCATCTTGCACTGCATATTCCCCTGGGACACCCAGTCCAAGCAGGGCTTGTGGTACCCCAGACGATGGAGGTAGTAGAGAGCATGCAGAGGGAGGCTTATTGCTGCTGGCCTGCTCTCCCCCCTCCACCAACTCCCCCGCCCAGGCTTTTACGCAGTGCTGCAGAGAATGGCAGGACTTTACACCTTGCATGGATGCCAGGCCCCTGCCCCTGCCTGTTGCTGCTTGGATGAGGGGATAAGGGGTGCCCAGGCTGCTACACACCCTCCAGCCCTTGTAATGTGCTCTGTCAGCCTCTGAGGGGGGCCAGACTGGGAGAAAGCCCTGCCTGCCTCTATTTCCCATCTCCACACTGAAACCCTGTCCATGGGGATGCTTCTTACTGGGCCCTGAAGGGACTGGGCTGGGTTTTGCAGGGCTCCGCACACCACAGGAGTCTGCCTGTTCAGGCTCCTGTGGAAGGAACTGAGTCATCCTGAGCAGCAAAAGGTATGGTCTCTCACTGTACCTTCATGCCAACACATCTGGCATGCCACGTCTTTGTGCCTGGCACCCAAAGAGGTGATGGGCACATCCAAGGGCATGCAGGGTGATGGCTGGTCCAATTCAAGGCATGGGTAAGCAGAGCTCACCGAAACTCCACGCTTTCTCTGCCACACCTCTAACCCAGCCCTCCTTCTCCCCAGCGCCTGCTTCTCTGCCGCCAATAAATTGCCTCTTGCCTGCAGGAAGGAGAAGTCTTGAGCTGCCTCTGTTATCACCACAAACACCATGGCAGCAGGGAAGGATGGATGGTAGCCCTGACAACGCAAGTAAGCAACATGTGCTGCGCAGTGTGACCAGCAGCCAACTCATCCCACCAGGTAGACCCCGGGGCAGTGACTCATAGGGGTGTCACAGCCAGCGCGGTCCAAGCTGGTGTGTGGGAAGTGCCCATGGTGCTTGGCGAAGCCTCGCTGATTGATGGGATGAGTGCTCTTCTGCTGATAATATTTATGGCTGCCTCCAGGGAACACGGCCAAAGTTCTGGTTTTGCTGGCTTGTTGCTTTCCTGCCTCTTTCCAGCGGTCGTGTTGCAGACACAGGCTGTGGTTAGCGTCCTGACCAAGGACTTGGAGCACCCCCTTCCTGCTTCTTCCTCCATGAGCTGGTCATGCGGTGGGTGGCCTTCAGTTTTCATGAAGCTGTGTGTGCCCCATCCCATCCCATCCCATCCCATCCATCTCCATC
>NW_008794413.1:194900-208096 GCF_000699145.1 Aptenodytes forsteri
ATTTCATCCTACAAAGGGGGAGCCTGAATGCGAAACAGAGAAGACCCCAAGGTGCTCCTTTGAGCCACTGGTGCCTCTGAAAAAGCAAATTGCTATAGTGGTCAGAGAGAACACCTGGAAGAAGGTGTGAACACCAGTCTAATAAGAATGTTAGTGTCTTGTCCATCAAGCTTTCCTTCCCCAATGTAGGCATAAGCTTCTGCCCTTGGCTGGTGGCTCCTGGAGCACCCTAAGGGTGTGGGTATGGGGCTGCCCTCCCACTGCATGTTGTGATCTCCAAATCCTGCCCCCCCTTGCCCCTGAGAACCTGCACCAATACTTCCCCCATCCCAGGGCCCTCTCGTTCTCATGTCCAATGTGGTCTTTGGGCACCTGCTGCCCAGGGGGGTCCCAGCATGGAGCTGGGCAAGGTGCAGCAGGGCAAGATGGGTAGCTCATCCCCGACGGTCCCAGCCCTTGTCCTTGGCTGCGTCCTAGTTCAGGGAGATCTTCCTGGCCCCCCGCACTGTGCCGTGCTGGAGCCAGGTGGTTTCCTATGAATCTGCGGAGAATTGAGCTGTCCCTCCTGGGGTTTGGTGGCAGCAGTCGGAGGCCACCTTCCCTTGCCCTGCAGAGGGAGGTGGTTAGCACAGCCTGTGCTGGGAGGTGCCAGGTGGTTTTTCAACACCTGCCTCTGACACACAGCGCAGAGGAGAGCAGTCGCCGTATTGTTCCCGATGCCAGTCAATCTAAAGAGCCTGGGCAGGGACAAAGCCTGCCAGAGCCACCGTGCAACCCCACCGGGTCTCTGGTTACCAGCACCGCAAGCCTTGAAACGATCCCAGCCCTGTGCCCAGGACTGGCAGGAGCAGAGTGGGGTGAGATGCACTGGCCAGGGTGTGACACCAGACAAGTGTCAGTGGTTCCCTCTCCCTTCCCCAAAATAACCCACCCACAAGGGAAACTACATCACTGCAAAGTAACTCCCTCCGTCCCATCCTGCCGGCTGGATGCACAACGTTGCTGGTGCTAGCTCCTGGGCAAGGCACCCAGGACCCAAGATCCCCATCGGGCAGGCTGAACCAGCGTATGCAGCCAGTCACCCTTCCCCATCACCAGGAACATTGGTATTTGATTTATTACCTATTCAGGAGGAACTCTTAGACTTCCCTTTGGAGCTGGAGGCAGATCTGAGCAGCTGTGTTTGGCATGGCGGGGTCTAGCGGTTAGAGCCGGAGACGAGATGGCAGGACTCCTGAGCTCATTACTGTAACGAAGCTCGGGGAATTCGTTGTTGGTTATGGAGCTTTCCATTTAAGGAGGCCAGACTAGATGATGGTCCCTTCTGGCCTTAAAATATATGAAGCTACAAATAACTCAGCCAATAATTAGAAATTTGAGTCTCATTCCTGTGAATATTACAGGCTTGTTGGACTAGAAGCTACAAAGGCTGCACCGAGCTTTCCTCGTGTTTAAAGAGAAGTCATTTCCTGGTAGTGGGTCCCCTGTGCAAACCCCAAGACTGATGTCATCAGTGTTGGTATGGGAGCACGTGCAGGTAAACGACATCACCGTGAACTTGTGTCACGCCCCGTGTCATCCGGATGTGGCAAATAAAGATAATAAAGAGGGAAAGAGAAGACTTCTCATGTTCATGTCTCCTCTGTAGTTTGGACTGACTTTGGTACCCCTACCCCAACCCAGAGCATGGGCAGAGCCTCCTAAAAAGCAGAAGCAGTGCTTGGTAAGAAAACCTGGAGGAGGAAATGCTACGTCATCACCATGCAATGTTCGTCCTCTTCACCTGCTGGTCAGGGCACCTCTCCGGAGGAGTCTTGTGTCCCTACCACATCCTGACATTGCTTTTGGCTACGCTTCCCATCCTTTTCACTTTGTTATTGCCTTTCATTTGCGGAGGTCAAGTCTATGTGCAGGGGAACGTGGTGTTAAGGCCACGGGCAGGCCTCCATGTTGGGTGTGTGTAGGGGCATGGGTGAGGAAGGTATGAGGAAGGTAGGGGAGTCCTGTTGTTCTCAGCTCCAGGTTTGTGGACACCTGAGCCTAAATGGAGCTGTGAGGAGAGGCTTGATAGCAAATTTTGAGAGTCTATCACCAAATACACCCCACATTAGGAAACATCCTTCTCCCAGTTCTTTATATAGCCCCACTCAGTGTTGCCTGCATCTTCTCCCTTTTTCTCCTCACCTTCCACGCACGTAGCTTGGTTTCACACAAGACATTTCAGACTCTATTCTTTGTTTTTTAACCTCTATTCTTGCACTTATCACCATTTCTTCTTTCCCTCCCTGGCTGGAGCAATAGTCCCAGAGCTGCCAGGAAGATGCTGCATCCCCAGACCTGGTTGATGGGGGCAAGCTCAGAGAGTCAGGATATAAACCTGTGCTCAGCAGAGCTTGGCTGACCATATCCAATATCTTTTTAAAATATAGGGAAAGGCTGCAGTGAACCAGAAGACTGAGTCCCTCTCTTCTTCCACTCCTCAGTGCACACATATATAGCCTCCAAATGGGAATCAGCCATGGGAAAGCATATCCCCTGGGACCAGGGTAACGAGTCCCAGGCAGAGAAAAATGCACAAAGGAAGGGAGGAAGAGGGGGTGGCCATGTTACCTAGGGGATCTGCTCCGCAACAAACAAAAAGGTGTGACGAAACGCTGTGTTGCACATATGCAAACAGCAGCCAGAGGTATTTCCTTGAGCAGGACCTGAATGCCGGGGCTGAGAGCTCAACAGCTCAGCATTGCACAAGTGAAGGGTTGGAGTCTAGTCTGTTCTTGTTTCCCTAGTTAAATGCCATTTTTGAAATGTTTTATCCTTTGTGTTGTTTAATCTCTGCCATAAACTATACAGGACACGTCATGAATTAATGCTACAGCAGACGCCTCAGCTTGGGGAGTTTCCATTTCTTGAACAAAACATTGCTTCCCCTTATGGTTTTGCAGTTTCGGCACACACATCCCTCTTTTAGATCTAGAAAGCAAGGGTAAAAACAGAGGTCACAACAGCCATCAAGAATCTTTCATTCATATCTAAAAAGACCTGAAAAAACCCTTCCTATTCATGTCAAGCAATCTTCCTGAGAAATCCTTTCTGCATTGTTTTTTTCTGACATCTGTACTGCCCCAGGTATGATTAATTCTTCTGCTCACAATAAAATGCTTCTCCTTTGCCTCTGGAGCAGCCTGCAATTTCACAATTAGTTGGTAAAACACACCACGCGTTCACCTTAAGCAGCAATGTGAACCCGGGCGGCTTTGCTCCTGACAGCACGAGGGAGATTTGCCCTCGAGGGGAAACCGCTTGGCACTTGCAGCTTTCTGACGAAGGATGTTCCTGACAGAGTTCAGAGGTGTTGGAGAAAGTGGTTTAGGTTTCTCAAAGGACTGGTTGTTCTTGGGAGGCTCTTCCTGGGGTCTGTGAGGCTCAGGGTGGGCTCGGAAGGAGGGTGCGTTTGGGAAATCACCGTGGGCTCTGGGTCGGGCTGATCCCAGCGCGTCCCCCAGCACCCCCCGCCTGCTGTTTCGGAGCATACCTCTCATTCCTCCCGCCTCAATTACTGCAGCTGATCCCTTCCCCGCCAGAGCCCCAAGGACACAAACTGACACCCGCTGATCAGGCTTGGGCTCCTCCGGATCCCTGGGGCCTCATGGGAGCAAAGGGACCTCCACCAACACTCCCATCCACAGCATGGGCTGCCCTGCAGCTCCCTACTGTGACCCCGGGGATCTGGGGGGTCCCTCCAAAGTGAACCCCAGGCGTGGATGCTTTTGCAAGAGGAGAGAGGGTGTTGGGGGCCCTGGGGATGATGGAGTACCACAGGGAACTTGTTAGCATGTGCAAAATTAACTGAGGACAGTAGGGAGCAAAGCTGGTGCCAAGGTTAGGACAGGCTGGGCTGAGACCGGGGTCCCTGGGAGTCTCTTGCAACTCTCTGGGTCCAAGAGAGGTCTGTGGTGCTTGTGCTGGGGTCACTCAGTGCCTTGCAGCTGGAAAGCCCCCCTGTAAATCCTGCTGCAGGCAGCTCTCGGTCCTCACTTGCACGTGACAATAAAAGATGCTTGTTTGCAGGGGGCTGGCAAATATTGTCCCATCAAGTGCTCCGGGAGCACTTGAGGCAGGTCCATGGGGTGGTCTGTCTGCGGGGGGAGTTAATCGGGGTGAACGCTGAGAGGTTGCAGCGCGGGGCTGTGGTGGGGCGGGTGCGTGCAGCCTGGCTGATAATTTATCGCTTTTGTTAACTGTGGAGAGCAGGGCCCAATTACCGAGCAAGCGTGTGAAGCCAGTGGAAAGCTGCGAGAGCTGGCTGACCAGCGCTGAGTGTAAAGCTCCCCTTATGGAGCCCAGCGCTCTTGTTAAAACTTCAGGGCTCGACTTGTCGGCTGCTGCAGCCGAGCGTGCAGCCTGCTCGCAGGAGAGGCATGGAGGGATGGGTCAGCATCTACATCCCACCGCAGAGCACCTGGGATGGTGCCAGCCCTGGTGTCTGAGCCTCCCCTGGGAGAGCTTGGCAGGAGGAGACATAAATGGGTACCCCCATCCTGTGTGGCTACTAAACCAGGACCCCAAGTCTACTTTCGGCCCAGATGAACTTGGGAAATGAACAGTGAACCAGAAAAGCAATGCTTTCCTGAATCCACAGAGAGCCTGAAACAGTTGCTTGAGGAGATGTGAGCTGCTTCAGCAAGGACCTTCTGAATCCGGGTGCTGGCAACTGGGCATTTTCCCAAAGTGCTGTGGTTGCAGCCAGTGCTGTGCTGCAGGGAGCACGTTGCTCATGCAGATGTTGCAGCAGGATGCAGGTGGGCAGAGAGTCACAGCTAGTAGGTACCTGGCTGCTAACACACCCTGGCCACTGCTGTGCTCAGGGAGATGCCAGGAAGGGCATCTCTGATCACTGGGAATCACTGAGTGCAAAGCGACAGGGCATTACTATAACGCAACTTCTCCAAAACAGGTGTCTTCTGCAGCTGGGGAGATGTCAAAGCTTTAGCAGGGCTACTTAATGGGAAAGGTGCCTGGTGTTCAGGGACCAGGCACTGAAGATGCTGCACAAAACCTTCAAATCCAGTGCGAATGCAAAAGATGGTGACCTAAGGCTGGACTTCCCATCGTGTAAACCTCCTCCACAGACCCTCAGCCCTTCCATTCCCACAGGCCATAGCCCCAAACCTGTGGCAGAGCCACCCTGCAGGCACGCATGGCATCTTTTTCAGTGACATTGGAGGCTCTCTCTAAGGTGAATCTCCCTCTGTACCATTGTAACCTGCCTTTACCATCAGTCAAGCCCACGGTGGCTTGTGGCTGCCCTCAAGGATGTGTGCCTTGGTCACGTATTTCCTGGCCGTATTTGCCTGCTCAACTCCCTAACACCTGCTCTACAAAGGAGTGTTTTTCCCCTCTAGATAATGCCTGCAAATTCATGTTTTAGGAGTGAAGAGAAGGCTGGTAATGCATCTGGGTACTGGTAGGATGGCATGAGCCCGCTGGAGTGATGTGGAGGAAGAAACCTGGGAAGCAGAAAGAGCTGTAACACGGCAAAGTGAAGACAGAGAATAAATCTGTAACGTGATCTGGCAACAGGATAAAAGACAATGGCGTGGGCACGGATGCAGATGGAAAACTCACAGCCCCCTGTGCTGAAAAACCTCAGGAGGGACCAGCCTGGTGTCTTCTGGGTACCACATTGCCAGGGCAAAACTGGAAGGGAAGGACCAAGGGAGAACCCAGCCTGGAGAGCTAGCTGAAGGGCTAGCTGGAGACAACCTGCAAAGGGAACAAAACAGCCTTGGCTGCCATCCCGCCCTGCTCTGTTATCGCAGGAGCAGATGGTCTGAGAGCTGCTGTTCTGCTCCGTTCTCTTGTTCTGTTTCTGGTCCCCCCCCCCCCCCGCCGGAGTCTTTGTGTGTCGCGAAATCTAAGGTACTTGTCAGGAACCGGACTTTTCCAGACTGCTTTATCTGAGGTCTGAGGTTTCTGCAGTGGCCTAATTAATATTTTGGCTAAAGGGAGCCTTGAGCCTTGAATTCTCCCTCCTTGTCACGGAGCTGTGAAGACACAACATGCAGCATCCCCTTATTCCTCTCTAAATCCTTGAGTCTGTTTGTGTTCGCATTTCGGTCCTTGTTTAGGCTGAGAGACTAGATGATGACAAGGGAAGTAAAACACTGACACTGCTGAGCAAAAGGGGATGAAATCTAAGGTACTTGTCAGGAACCGGACTTTTCCAGACTGCTTTATCTGAGGTTTCTGTGAACTGCAGTGGCCTAATTAATATTTTGGCTAAAGGGAGCCTTGAAGGACAGATTCTCCCTCCTTGTCACGGAGCTGTGAAGACACAACATGCAGCATCCCCTTATTCCTCTCTAAATCCTTGAGTCAGCTTGACTCACCCAGGTGGCCCCATTTCCACCTTCCCAACGTTTCTAGGGGGAAAATTGAGCAAAACACTCTCTTCATGAAATGCAAATTCCTGCCACTCTTTTCCCCAGTATCAGAGAGAAGGAAGGGAAGGCGTAAGCCCATGGCATAAATCCCTTGCAAGTCCCCTACCTGGCCCACTTCTAATTAAATGTTGCTAAATTATCCTCCGCATCAGCAACCTGGTGGCAGAGGCTGGTGCCTGGAGCGGCAGAGTGGAGATCCTCAGGCAGGGCTCAAGGGAAACACGGGCTTTTTGTAATGTAGACCTCACTTTAATTTCCTGAGTTTTCTGAATTCTTGTGCTGTCAGGTAATAAAGGCAAGGGGACAAAATAAAGGCAAAAGGATGGCTTTTCTGCACAGCCTGCATGTGGTGGGGAGTCACAGACATCTCTTGGTGTGCCTCCGGTCTCCTGCGTGGAGCCTTGCGATGCTGCTTGCTCTGCTGTTGCACCCCAGGTTTGCACACCCGTTGGAAACAGCTGGAAAATGGATTGTACCAGCACCCTAAGGCAGGGGCAGACGTGTGGCTGGGGTGTCACTTCTTGCCCTTGCCCCGCCTGGGCAGCTCCAGCATGGCCCAGTCCACGTGATGTCCACCCTGGCCAGCTGAGCCCCATGTCAATTTGAGCATCGAGCCCACCATCCAGCTGGACGCTTTGTCCTCCCTGTGCCCATCCCTGCAGCCGCCCCGGGGCAGCTGCTTCCTCCTGGTGCTATTTGGGTTGTTGCCGTGGGAGGCTCAGCAGATTCCCCGGGGCTGTGGCTCTCCAGGAAGCCAGATACCAAATCCTCTCCCCTTCCCAGACCCTCCCAGAGCCAGACCCTTGCCTCAGCATCTGTTTATAACTCCTGGAGCTGGCCAGGCTGTTTGGTTTGGGATAAAGCTCAGTCTGGCAGGGCTCCTCCCTGCCACCGCGGTGGCACGCGGCCGCCTTATCTCCCATGACAGACCCTTTTCCAAGAGCCCTGGGAGCTGGGCTGCCCTCACTGGCCCCAGAAGGCGTATGCCCGGGGATGGGTGTGGGAGGAAGACAGCAACACCAGCCGGGTTTAATCATCCAGGATGTGCCGAGGAGCTGGGCGGGACGGGCTGCGATGGCAGGCGGCGGCGCTGGAAGCAGGGAGATAGCTCCAGGCTGGATGCGCCGTGGGAACCCGTGCGGGGAGAGCTGGGGAGGAGAGCAGATGCTGGCTTGCTGGGCATGGTGGCTGCAGGGAAGTCTGCATATCAAATCCCAAGCAGAAGAAAGCTCCTTTGCAACCGGCTGAGTTTGTGGAGGGGCACCAAGTCTGCACCCCAGCACTCCAAGGCATGGTGGCCGCAGGGAAGTCTGGATATCAAATCCCAAGCAGAAGAAAGCTCCTTTGCAACCGGCTGAGTTTGGGGAGGGGCACCAAGTCTGCACCCCAGCACTCCAAGATGTACTCAGAGGCTCCCAAAGATTTTGAGGGTGACCGGCCAAGCAAGGCACTGGCCTGGCCACTCACTGGCATGAGGACCTTGTGCTGGGGTGCTGGGGTACACCCCATGAGGGGATTGGCTGCCATCGTGAGGGGGGATGCACATGGGGACGTGGGATGCTCTGGCCCTTCCCTTGTTCTGCCCCGTGGACAGCATGAAAGGGATCTTCCCTGCGTGAAAGCAGCACCATCAGGAGTGCTTCTCCACCAGGACAGCCCAGGCACCTGCAGGAGATGCTGAGGTCCAGGGGACAGTGTCGGCAGCATGGACACGGGCTTCCCCCGGCACAGGGGTTTGAACTTCATGCCCAGCCCCTGTTCCGCACAGTTGCCCTACAGCACCCTTTGCACAAGGCTGGAGCTGGTCTCCTCCCCTGGTGAAGCATATGGTGCTTTGCTGCGTGGGTGCGGCAGGAGGATGGACAAGCCACAAGAGAGCTGGTGGGCACAGCTTTGCCCACTGGCATAATTGACACAAATACCCTCCTCCGCTCCCCAAATGTGGCAATAGCAAGACAGTGGTGGCCTTACTGCCCGCACAGAGGATGCTACTGAAGCTGTGGAGCCCTGGGTGGCTCCAGCCCGTCTCTGTCACCCTCTGTACGCTGGGTCACTGCTCTCTCAGACCTGCCGCACAGGGTACAGCCCCTGAGCACAACCTCCCACAAGCAATGAGCTATGCAACTCCCTCTTTTCCCAGGCTGGCAAAGGGGCAGTGGCTGCGTCCTGCTGCACTATCAGCACGGGGTGATAAAGGCAGCTTCCTGTCACTGGAGGCACTTGCTTTCATCTCTCACATGAGTTTATGGACAATATTAGCATGAAACAGCTTTTAACCCTAGACTTTCTGCTGCAAAGCTCCAGCCCTCATCTGGGCATAAGGCACTGGGCCAGTACCTGCATGATTTAACTTGCTTATGGGGAAAGCAGAGCCTGAGGTCAGCCTGGACCTCCTGGAGGAGGGCGAGAATCAACGAGCATTCACTTGCAGGCAAGTCACAAAACCTGCCAACACCTTTGCCGACTCATCAAAATTGAAAAGTTTTCGAAGAGAGGGTTCGGTTTTCTGCATTTCTGATGGGAAGCAGGCAGAGGGCCAAAGGAGACGTGCCTGAACCCTTCCAGCCACCCACCTTGCTGAGGGCTGCCTGCCAGGACCTCTGCCTGGCTCCATCATGGGGAACTTGGAGATTTCTGGGTCTGGGTCCAAATCATGGTGAAACCAATATTGACATGTCCCACTGCCCTGGGGAGGGGGTCTGCTGCCTCTGCACAGCTCTCCTTGCTCCCACACAGCTGCTAGAAGGCGGTTGAGATGGCTCCCATGGGGTAGAAGGTGAAGTGCCCATTTCTCCTGAGCTGGACAATGTTTGTATAGTATCGCTGGGGCTGATGCAGCCCTGCTCCTGATAACTCTCTCCTCTACAAAGCCTTGCAGTGTGTCTTGCTCTCCAAAGTCTCTCCCTTACTTGATCTACGAGATTCTGTGCTTCCACACAACCCTCAGATTACACCCTGGTGGAGTCCACTTCATGTTGGAAGCACTCTATATAAGTACCTCTCATTGGATAGTGTTTCTTTGCAAACCTGGAAGACTTCTTTCTGATATAGCATGTCTGAGCCCCCTGCAAGCTCTTGGGATGAGTCACTGGGCTTGTTTTGCAAACCCAAGACCTGAATTTGCTAAGACACGCAGAGGCTAGGGGCTCTGCTCGTTGGACACTGAGGTTCCTGCAAGACTTGGCTGAAGACATCCTTACAGGAGCAACTAGGAGATGTTTGTCTTTCAAAATCTGTCACCTTCTGCGATTACACTATTCCCACCGGCTGAGTCGCTTATGCCTTATGTGCAATTTTTTCATTGTGTTTGCAGATTGGGGGCAAAACTTTTCTGTCCATGCAAAACACAGCACATAAGAGGCTGGTGACATGTCCCCTCTCACTGCACAGCTGCTGTCAGCTGGAGGGAACAGTTGGGCTGTAAATCCCAGTGCAAACTAGGGCAAGGGATGCTTGGACAGCCAAGGCCTGGAGGGAAGACTGAGGTATGGAAGATGAAGGGGAGGTTTTCCGGGACTAGTTTCTGTGGCCCCAAAAACCTTGAGCTGAACATTATCGGTGCGAGACTGGAGCTTGTTATGGAACAGCTCATACAGACGAGGGACTGGAGAAAATGTGATGACTGGGAAACCGGGCAGGAGGGGGAGACGCAAAGAGCCACAGAGCGAGTAACTTCCCCCCCAAAAAAACCCAGTGTTTTTAAATCAGCCAGTCTGTTGAGGGGGTGTCCACAAGCAGCACCCCTCCTCTAGAGACCTTCTCCAACTGTTTGGTATCCATAGTCTACTGCCTCTGGTGGTGACTCATCTGCCCAAATGTAGATCTATCCCATGGAGGTGTTTGTATTCATACAGCTCCTTGCATGACAAGGTGCTGGTCTGGATGGCTTCCAGATGAAGCCATCCTTTACATGTCAAAAAATAGTCCTGCTGCTGAATAAACTCCACCACAACCCCAGAGGAAGACTGCTGTCTACCTGCAAATGAAGGCCATGATAGCATGGCCCATGTTGAAGGCCCAGCATGAAGCTGTCTGGTTGTGCCAGGTTGGAGCAAAAAGGTCACAGCAGAAAGATCACAGCCAAACAAGCACAGAGAGGTGGCTGGCATAGGAGTTGACATCATGTTGGGAGAGGTCTGAGTGGGGCATGAGGTATTTCTGCAGGATAACTCTTTCCTTCTTTCCCCTGCCAGGCCTTTCCCAAAACATAGCTCAATGGGAGGCTGGTAGGAAAAGTCTAGTTTGATCTGGCTGAGAAACAGGAACTCAGGACATTGCATGGGATGGAGAGAAAAAAATCAAGATGCAAAAAATCTCTGATCCTCCAAGGACAAACTGCTTCGGTGTGAACGAAGCTGCATATGGCAGAAAAGGAGCATATGGCAGCTACATGGAGTGACCACCTACACCAAAACCCAGGCTCTCTGCTGGGGGCACCAGGATCAGCCCATCTTCTCCAAGCAGCCCAAGTGGTGGGAAAATGGATCAGGGCCTCAGACACGTGGGAAGGTCTCCAGTTCTGTCAAGCAGGTCATGCCAAGCAGGCTGGGAGCAAGGTCCTGTGGGGCCAGCAAGCAGGAGCATTGGCTTTGGAGCGGGCAAAAGAAGCCAGGTCCTCATGGGGAAGGGGGTCTGAGTTCATATTGGAGAGTTGGGAAGAAGATGGGCCCACAGCACTGCAGGAAGGCCAAGGAGCTGAGGGCAACCTGTTGGTGGAGAGAAAAGAGAGAAACTCCTGAACCATGAAGAGTAACTGAAGCCATGTCCTGAGCCACCTGCAGCCCTGGCCAGAAGACAGGAGGGATGGGCACCTGAAGATGAAAACCTAGATGTGAAGTTGAAAGGCTCCATCCCCAGGCTCTCAGCTGACTGCAGGGATAGGGTCCAGGTTCACCGAGCACGTGTGCTGGGACATTGCACCGTGACAATACCAAGCAGCTATTGCACTGCTTCTGGCCAACAAATTGAGGCACCTTCTGCCTCTGGCCATGAGCTGGTTAATGGTGGGCCGTGCCATGCAGCAGCTCTGCTGGAGCAGGACGTGGGAAGCACCTCAGGAGCACTGTGAAATGCTCACAGGGCTTTTTTGCAGAGCTCACATACAAAAGGTCAGTGCTCCGTTTTGGGCCTTGACCAAGAGGTTCAGATGACGCTCAAATGCTCTTTCTCCTACATCTCTGCCCAAGCATGAATCAAGTGGTAAAAGGTGAAAGAGGGGTTGGAGAAATAAGCCTGATAGGGTTCCATGAGTTTCCATGGGTTTCAACAGCTCCAGAAAGCACGAGGCCAGCAGTACTTTGCAGAGATGGAACCATACGCTGACCAGACCTCTCCTATCAAGCCAGGCCTTCTTCAGGTCTTCCAACTCCAGCACAAAGTATTTTTAGGACAGAGCTTGGAAGAGGTAAAGAAAGAAAATGCAGATCGTTAAGTTAAAGAAAGATAACCAAAAAAGAAGGTCTGTAGACCTGTCTTTTCTTGCCCTCTCTGTCCTTCCCTTAGTACTCAGTGACTTTGTGGCAGCCCTCTCTGTGTCCCTAAGAAGTCTTACTCTGTTTTCACCTCTGAGGCCAGGCTGTCAGTCTGTTCCCCGCTTTTCTCAGCATTTTCACAGCCTTTGCTAGGCCATAGTCTCCTTTCGTGGAGATATTATGGTCCCAATCGCATCTTTCTCCACCCTTCAACTCTGTCTCATTCCCCTAAGCTCAGTGTTCCATGTCCTCCCATGGGAGGACCAATCTCTCCTCCCTTAGAGGGGCTTATCTGCTCTTGTCTTTGCCTTTTTTAAGGAACATGAGGGCAAAGAATCACAACAGATCCCCTCCATCACAGATGGACACCTACAGGTAAGCTTCAGGTGCTCTGGAGTTGATTGAGGCTGGGACAGGAGAAGGGAGCCTTCAAGACCCACTGCCTTTGGGGTGGGCACAGTGATCCAAAGAAATCTAAGTGCAGTGGGACAAGGTGCCACCACCAGCTGGAGTGGGTGCCACAAGCTGGAGCTACCACTCCCAGAGCCCCTAGTGGGCTGGGAGGAGATGGGGCTCTCTTGAGTATGGAAGGGCATCTCCTGGCTGGCGATAGGCAGCTTGCAGATACCTCAGAGCTGGTACAGGACCCTGCAAGGAGCGGGAAGGTGACACCAGCAGCCAACATCATGCCAATGTTTCTGTGAGCTTGTAGGGGGTGCTGGAGGGCAATGGAGGGGAGCTCTGCCCATGAAGCTGACCACCCAAGCATGAGGCACAGGGTATGTCTCTGACTACCCCCAGCATGGACTGCACTGTGTAGATGTCCAGGGGGGCTGGCTGGAGAAGATGGCCCTGATCACCATGACTCTCTTTTCTTTCTTGGCTTTCTGCATCTCCAGACTCCAGCATTTACACATCGGGGCATTAATTCAAACACAAACATTTCTGCCTTCCCCAGCTTTCTGCAGCCCGTTCAGCACCTTCTACCACTCCCGCACCATGTGTTTGTTCATCAGCTTTCACCCCATTCCTCACCACCGAGCTGAAGGGGATCTGGACACCAAGCCCTGCTAGGGGCTTTATGAACTTCCTACTTCATAAAATTCTCTGAGTCATTCTGCTCCTGCCCGACACGTCCAGAGTGTCACCTTATTTCAAAGCTGTGGTGGGAGCCCCCATGCATGGGCAGGGTCCTGCTCCTCGCCAGCAGACACAGACCACTGCTGCTCTTGTTTTTTCGGGGGGGGGGGGGGGGCTCTTTTTTTATTTTTTTATATTTTTT